>NC_053490.1:458162547-458228442 GCF_905171775.1 Rana temporaria | reverse complement strand
AACCACTTAAAGTCCAACACTTGTTTCTTAAGTTAGAAAGCAATATTATTTGCTAGAAAATTACTTGGAACATTATATATATTTTAGCAGAGACTCTAGGGAATACAATGGCTATTGCTGCAATATTTTATGTCACACTGCATTTGCCCACTTCAATGAATAAAAAAACCATAAAAACAAAACAGTGAAGTTAGCCCATTTTTTTTTTTTTGTTTTAATGTGAAAGATGATGTTACGCCGCAACAATCGTGAGAGAATCGTGATCTCTCTTCTAAGCAAAAAAATTGCAATTCTCATTTTAGCCAGAATCGTGCAGCTCTGTACCCTGCAACATAAAAAGTGCAAAGACCACCATAGAGTAATTTTCTAGCAAAAAACAAATGATGATTTTTACATGTAGTAGAGAAGTGTCAGAATTGGCCTGGGTGGCAAGGGGTTAATTACCATGAGTAATATACAAATAATTATTATAAGCACTGTGATCCTATCAGTCTGCTGTAGTGTGTCAGCTTGTATTTATATTGAATGTAGCTTCTGACAGGCTGTGCAAGCAGGCCCGTATCTCCGGAACCATAAATGATAGCCGTCCCATATTTTAACCAGTTGTGGGGTAGCTCTTCCCATGCCTACCCCCAAATGTGGGGTTTCTGTGACCTCTGGTCATTGAGCTACAACCCCCCAAATTCGATCTTAGAAAAAAAAAATTCTTAAAAAAAATTTTTTTTTTTTAATTTTTTTTTTTTTTTGGCAAATGGGCCTATCTTGAGAAAGGGGCCTGGAGCTGCAGCTCCATCAGCCCCATTGTTAATCCGGCCCTGGCCGCAATCATTAGTGTGGGAGCAATAATTCTAGCAAAAGACCTCCTCTGTAACCAACAACTGGTAACCTGTAGACATTTTAAACATCACCTATGGAGATTTTTAAGGGTCAAAGTTTGTCGCCATTCCAGGAGCGGGCGCAATTTTAAAGCGTGACATGTTGGGTATCAATTTGCTCGGTGTAACATTAGCTTTCAAAATACATAAAAAAATAAAAACATATATTTGGCTAACCTTTACCATTTTCCTATTTGTTCTTAATAAAAAAAAAGTGTATCTCCCCAAAAAAAAAAAAAAAAAAATGGTGTCCCTCTCGTTCAGGAAGGATAATGGATACTGAAGAAAAAGATGTGCTTGGTAATGATGCAAGATTTTATTTATTTTTTTACCAGAAAGTTGAAGTTTCAAGTCCAATCTTTTTTCCCTTATTTTTGAATATATTTTCTAGGGATTTGATGCACATGGGCTGATGGATTGAACTACAAATAGTATCAATAAAGGAAGCAACGTAATCACTTTTGCCCCCAAACCTCCGATATTTTGTCTCTACAAAATATGTGCATCTCCATCTTGTTTTCATTTTGTGTTTTTATACTGCACGTATCAAAAAAAGTGTAACAAGCTTACAATAAAAACTGATAAAAAAAAAAAAAAAAAAAGAAGGAATAAAAAATAAATAAAAATAAAAAGAAGGTCCTATCAAACTGCACATTTATCCCAGTGACCTCTCTCCGTAATAGAGTTATACCAAGAGGGAGTGCACCGATACTTTCACCCCGCCACCTCAAAACAAACATAAGTATCTTCTAGGTTAATAAACTACTATGAAACGGCACGCATATCCTAGTGATCTCTGTCTGTGATAGAGATATCCAAAAGGAAATACACCAAAGTTCACCCCCTCGCCACCTCAATACAAACATACATACGCCCCATATGCAAAAATCAGACTAGTCCTAGCCAAATGACATGTAAACCCACAAACAATCAGTTAAAAGCGTTAGAAGGTTCTACATGGCAGTTCAGCAAAGTCCTGTTAACCCTTGAGCTGGAATCTGAAGAAATAAAACAGGATTTGTATTTATTTTCCTGGTTTCTATTACGATTGCATCAAATACCGATACAAAGTAACGAAACTAAAGCACTTACACAAATATTGGTACAAATTCTCAGATACTAAAACCGATACTTTTGTGCGGTGTTGTTGCAACTTTAACCCATACAAAATGATTCAAACCACACTGCAAAGAATTGCATGCAATATGAACAAAAATGTGGTGCAATTCCTGTCTGAATCACATGCGGTTTCTCACATGGTCATAGAGACTTCAGCCGGGGTTCACACAAACTGTGCAGGAAAATGCATGCGATTTTTGCAATGCGATTTTGAGCCCATTCATTTTGTATGTCAAATCGCTCCGCACTGCACCAAAAAATAAATAAATTAGGCATCGGTAATTGGTATTGGCGAGTACTTGATAAAAAAAAATAAAAAAAAAAACATTGGTACTCATTCGCCAGCTGTCCTGGGATATATTAACCCCTTGGGGGAAAGGGATTTAAAGTGGTAGTATACTCTGTACTACCACTTTAACCTACAGGTAAGCATATAATAAGGCTTACCTGTAGGTATAAAGAATATGTCCTAAACCTGTACGGTTTAGGAGATATTTCCCCCGCAATGCGCCGCTGACTGCAGCGGCGCATGCGCAACGGGGATCCTCGGCTAAAGGCCCGGCAGCCGCCAGACCTTGCCGGAGAGAAGTCTCCCGCGCGCATGCGCGGGAGTGGCGATATCGCCGCTCCAGCCAATCACAGTGCTGGAGCGGCGATACCCGGAAGACTGATGCAGCTCTCTGCACAGTCAGTGATTAGCTGTGGTGGTACAAATCTGGACAATCAGCATGCAGCAGTATAAGTCTGGTAGTGTCAGGCATGAATTAGAACATCTTCATACTACACTGATGATGCCAAGTTATAGCCAAAGCTGGACTGATAGAAGATACACTGATAAAACCAGGAATAATCATTATCACACTGTATGCAAGATCAATAAATGGCCAAAGGAATAAAACCCATTTTGTTATTGGACTAATAAAAAAAGTAATAAAAAAATACCACATGATAAACCTGAATATTTAATTTTTCTCATCTGCTTAATGCCAGACCCATCATCCATTAGCGCTTCACTGAACATTAAATCAGCCAGTGATCCGCAATATCAAGCTCATAAGATGATTGCTCTAGCATCTGACAAGTACAAAATACCATGGATTTCCCTAATGAAATTTATATTTAAAGAAACTTCACTCAATAGAGGATTTTAGCAGTAGAACTTTTTTTTTTTTTGAAAATGTTTTATTGATTTCCTGCAGGCACAATCAACAAATAATAATGCACAATTGTTGTTACAGTATCGCCATAGAATGACACACAGTTCAAACAGACCTAAACAATAAACCTTTACCCCTCCCTGAGATTAAGCACCCCATCCCCTCAACGGAGGGACAATACTCTACGGGGCACCCTAATAGGGCCAAACTTGGCCCTTGGTCGTAAGAAAACGACAAACAGTGGAAATAACGGTTAGAAACCCAACCGAGCGTACCCCACCAATCACACACATCCACACACACCCACTCACAACCTCACCCCATACAGACCTCCCTACCGCCCCCCCCCCTCCCCCCACATCCAGACCACACACTGCCCCTCTCCCACCACCCTGCGACCACCAGAGCCACCCATGGCCCCCCCACCCACAGCCATTTATGGCTGGGATAGCGGGGTGTCCTTCCAGAAGGAGTCCGCTATATCCAGCCAGGGTTGCCAGATCTTGCTGAACTTTTTGTGACAAGCCCTGCCCTTATATACACACTTAAACATGGCTAAAACATTATTAACCATACGGTATAACATTTGGATATCCGGTGCAGAAGTGCTCTTCCAATGCAACAATATCAACTTCCTGGCATAGAACAAAACAATTCGTATCAGAATTCGAGCATGAGTTGTAGGTACAGAGTCATTAAGCACCCCAAGCAATCCAGTCTCCGGAGTAAGAGGAACCGATACATGTAGATTGTCCTTAAAAAAAGAGAACAAGTCCCTCCAGTACGGTACAACAGCAGGGCATGACCAAAACATGTGTAAGTAATCAGCCTCAGTGGAGTCACACCTGGGACAGGAAGTACTAGACATCAGACCCATGCGGGCCAATCTGGCAGGAGTATAGTGAAGCTGATGGATAAATTTGAATTGAACGTACTGATCATTCGACCCCACAAGATCAAGGAAGCACACCTCCGAGGCCTCCTCCCACCCCTCCTCAGACAGCCCCGGGATGTCCACCTCCCACTTCCGTCTAGCGATCTGAAAGGGTTTAACCCCCGCCGCCTGGAGGCGAGTGTAAAACGTTGTAACCAGTTTCTCGATATCTGAGTACGACATGAGCGCCTCTAGAGGCGATTCCGTGAGCTCCTGGGTCAGACCCCCAAATTGAGTCCGTACCGCGTGGCGGAGAGACATATATCTGAACAGACAGCTCTGCTGTAGTACACCATTACGTGCCCTTAGTTCCTCAAAAGAAATAAACTGGCCATGAACAAAAATGTGGGATACACGCGTGACACCCATCCGTGTCCACCACCCCGAGTCCGGATGACCCAGGAGCTCAGGGAAATTAGCATTTTGCCACAGGGGGGCCCTGGGGGACACCCCGCCCGAATCTGTAAGCACCCCGTTACCCTCGTGCCAAGCCGACCAGCTAACCTCTATCGTACCAGTAGAACTTTACATTAGGGGAGCCTAATGATGTAGAAGTTGCTTGAGTTGGATACAAAAAAAAAATCACCCCAACAAGTCAAATCGATGGGTACAACCGGGGTGCCCATACATATATGAAAAATTGCCTGGTCCCTGCTGAACCTTGATCCATCTATGGCCAGCTTAAAGCGGTGGTTCACCCTCCATGACAACATTTTACCATAAAATGAGGCATAGCCCCGTACTCACTGTGCAATCGTAGAGACAAGATTCCGACTCCCCGCGGGAATGGGCGTTCCTATGGAGAGGGAAGGTGATTGACGGCCGGCTCTGGCACGTCACGCTCCCCGAAGACAGCCGAACAGGTCTCGGCTCTTCATGGCGCCTGCGCATAGTCTGTGCGCAGGCGCCGTGAAGCGCCAAGTCCTATTTCGGCTATTTCCGGAGAAGCGTGACGTGCCAGAGCTGGCCGTCAATCACCTTCCCTCTCCATAGGAACGCCCATTCCCCAAGGGGAGTCGGAATCTTGTCTCTACGATTGCACAGTGAGTACGGGGCTAAAAAAATAAAGACAGGCATACTGTAGCTCGCGCTACTATGCCTTATTTTATGCTAGAGGAAAAAAAAAAAAAAATTTTTATTAATAGGGTGAACCCCCGCTTTAAGGCTGGGTTCACACAAAATATAATTTATATGCACACTATATATATATATATACACACACACACACACACACACACACACACACACACACACTTTATATATATTGTACTAAGTACTAAGATTGAATGTCACTTGGGGGTTGAATAAAACTGATAATGATGTGAGCACAGAAATATATATATTTGTATATATATATATATATATATATATATATATATACACACATACACACACACACACTATTAATATATTATATATATATATATATATATATAGTACTTAGTACAACATCCTTTTACAGTTATAACAGCTTTTAAACGTGAAGCATAGCTTGACACAAGTGTCTTGCAGCAATCTACGGGTATCTTCGCCCATTCGTCATGGGCAAAAGCCTCCAGTTCAGTCACATTCTTAGGCTTGCGCACTGCAACTGCTTTCTTTAAGTCCCACCAGAGGTTCTCAATCGGATTTAAGTCTGGTGACTGCGATGGCCACTCCAAAATGTTCCAGCCTTTAATCTGCAACCATGCTCTAGTGGACTTGGAGGTATGCTTGGGATCATTGTCCTGTTGAAAGGTCCAACGTCTCCCAAGCCTCAGGTTTGTGATGGACTGCATCACATTGTCATCCAATATCTCCTGGTACTGAAGAGAATTCATGGTACCTTGCACACGCTGAAGCTTCCCTGTACCTGCAGAAGAAAAACAGCCCCAAAGCATGATTGACCCCCCGCCATGCTTCACAGTAGGCAAGGTGTTCTTTTCATCATAGGCCTTGTTCTTCCTCCTCCAAACATAGCGTTGATCCATGGGCCCAAACACTTCTAATTTTGTTTCATCAGTCCACAGAACACAATCCCAAAACTTCTGTGGTTTGTCCACATGACTTTTGGCATACTGCAGTCGACTCTTCTTATTCTTTGGAGACAGCAAGGGGGTGCGCCTGGGAGTTCTGGCATGGAGGCCTTCATTACGCAGTGTGCGCCGTATTGTCTGAGCAGAAACTTCAGTACCCACATCTGACAAATCTTTTGTCAGTTCCTCAGCAGTCACTCTACGCTTCAGGTAGCACACAGCAGTCAAAGTCAGCATCTTCTTTCTGCCACGACCAGGTAGCGTTTCAACAGTGCCCTTTGCCTTGAATTTGCGAATGATGCTTCCTATGGTGTCTCTTGGTATGTTTAACATCTTTGCAATCTTCTTATAGCCATTGCCCTTCCTGTGAAGAGTAATCACCTCTTCTCTTGTCTTCCCGGACCATTCTCTTGACTTCACCATGTTTGTAACCACACCAGTAAATGTCTAGAAGGAGCTGAGTATCACAGTCATTTTAAAGCTGCCTAATTGGTGCTTATTAGGCTTTATTGCTGCTCCCTGACATCCACAGGTGTTTTCAATACCCGATTGAAAACACTTCAATGAACCTCTGTTCTTCAGAGTGGTAGTCTTTAAGGGGTTGAATAATTGTGTAAATGAAGAATTCACAAAATAAAAACATTTACTACTGTATTACAAAACCAATTGATGTCATTTTAGTTGCATATGGTTCTTTAAGAAGTCCTTGTAGGATTTCATTCTGAATACAATTGCAAATGTACACTAAATTCCCTAAAACCCTTTAACAGCATTGGGGGGTTGAATAATTTTGAACACAACTGTACACACACACACACACACACACACACACACACACGACTTGAATGAGGGTTTCCCCTCATCCAATTCGCATGACAGGAGAGTGTGACCAGCTTTCAATGGAGCTGGTTCACACCGCTCAAGAGCAGCCGCCGTTTGCATCGAAAAAGTATTTTGTGCGTCTTCTGGTCCGAATTCAGGCAGCAATTCAGACCCAATTCACACCTGAATCTGAACAGGAACACACCAGACCCCCATGCTGTGAGCCACAGCATGTGTGACCCTAGCCTTAAACAAGAGAAATCTAGCCATGCTTGGTTAGCTTCACATAAAACTAAATGATGGATACGGTCACAGATCCCTCAGCTCTCAAACTGTCAAGCCATGACTAATCACATGTGCACCAAGTCCACTGCGATTTAAACCGAGGCTAAGATGGCAGCTTCCTTGGCTGTAAATGATAAGAGGGTTTAGCTCCACTTGAAGTTGGCAAAAAAATGCTTTCAGGACGGATGTTCAGAGGCATTTGAAACGTCAAATGCCTGTAACAGCTTGTAAATGCAGTAACTCGCATTTAGCCATGTTTTGTTTGCAGGCGTTTTTAACCACTTCAGATCCGTAGGACGTCCTGGGACGTCCTGGACTTTGAGTGGTGATATCTGAATGATGCCTGCAGCTATCATTCAGATATCTCTGTCTTCAGCCGGCGATTCTGTGCACCAGAAGAACGATCAAAGCGGCGGTTCCGCCGCTCGATCGTTCTTCTAGGCAGCGGGAGGGGACGTCCCCCCCCTCCCGCTGCCATCCGGTGCTTCTCCGGGCTCTCCCGTGCCATCGGGGGCCGGAGAGCGAATCGGCCGGCGCGCGTTGCTGAACCATAGAGATGACTGGTGACCAGAAGGTCACAGTCATCTCTATGACCGTCGGAGGGCCGGGCGCGACGTTATGACGTCACGCCCGGTACCCGGAAGTAAACAAAGCCGCAATCGCGGCTGTCGGCATGTAATCGGTGAAATGTTTTTCACCGATTTCATGCTTGTAAGCCTGTAGGAGAGATGTGGGGTCTTATTGACCCCACATCTCTCCATAAAGAGGACCTGTCACAGTGATTCCTATTACAAGGGATGTGTACATTCCTTGTAATAGGAATAAAAGTGATCAAAAAAAAAAAAAGTCAAAAAAAGAAGTGTAAAAATAAAAAAATGAAGTAAAAAAAAAAAAAAAAAAAGTAAAACGCCCCTGTCCCGGTCGCTCGCGTGCAGAAGCGAACGCGCATGCAAGTCCCGCCCACATATGTAAACACCGTTCAAACCCCACATGTGAGGTATCATCGCGTGCGTTAGAGCGTGTGCAACAATTCTATCACTAGAGCTACTCTGTAACTCAAAAATAGTAACCTTTAAAAAAAATTAAAGCGTCGCCTATGGAGATTTTTAAGTACCGAAGTTTGGCGCCATTCCATGAGTGTGCGCAATTTTAAAGCGTGACATGTTAGGTATCTATTTACTCGGCGTAACATCGTCTTTCACATTATACAAAAAAATTGGGCTAACTTTACTGTTTTGTTATTTTTTAATTCATGAAACTGTTTTTTTCCCTAAAAAAAAGGCGTTTGAAAAATTATTGCGCAAATACCGTGCGAGAAAAAAAAGTTGCAATGACCGCCATTTTATTCCCTAGGGTGTCTGCTAAAAAAAAAAATATATAATGTTTGGGGGTTCTGATTAATTTTCTAGCAAAAAAATTGTGATTTTTACATAAAGGAGAACAGTGCCAAAATAGGCCCGGTAACGAAGTGGTTAATGGAGATACATTTTTGACTATATGCAAAAAAAAAAAAAAAACCCTTCTAAAATACCAACCCACCATGTAAAAGCAGCAAACTGATGTTTTTAAACGTCTCTCTCTGTCAAGTTAAATCGTTCAGAAGAGTTTTTAAAACATCCCGTGTACATTAAAACCTTAGAAATAAGCTGGATTTACTAAGAAATGGTAGATTTGGAAGCCAAATGACCCTTCGGGGGGGCACAAAGGAGGGAATTTTGAGTCTTGAGCAAAATCACATGGGCCCTCAGAGCAAGACATTTACTTGGACCATATAAAACATCAGACCTAAAAAAAAAAATCCAAGCTCTGGGTTGGGCCAAGGCCAACTTTAGTCATTTCAAAAACCATCCAAACCTCCTCAGATTCTGCACCATTCAAGAAACATTGGTCCTTGGGAGCAAGTCATTCAAGTATTCTATAACAGGAACACCCAGAGTATGCAGGAGACCCAGGACCAAAACTAGTACCTTGGTAAATACTCTGGGAGCATTGGACAAGCCGAACAGCAGGGCCACAAATTGAAAATTGCAGTCTTCAACCACAAACCTCAGAAACCTTTGCTGAAGTGGGAAGATCAGAATGTGCAGATAACCATCTACTGATGCCAGGAAATCACCTTGCTAGAGAAAGGCCACCACTGACCACACCGATTCCATTCGGAACGTCTGTACTTGGGAAAACCTGTTGAATCTCTTCAGATCCAAGATAGCGTGAACATCGCCATTCAGTTTCGGAATCGTAAAGAAGTTCAGGTAGAAACTGCAAAACCTTCAGCCTCTGGAACCAGAATGATCACGGTTTGTGATAGATAATTGAGAGCTTAAAAAAACAACAATACTTTTTTTTGGGGTTACAAAGCAACATTTGAAAGTATAAACCATGGAGGGGGAAGGCAGTGGAATACCAGCTTGCAACCTTGAGCCGATATGTTGTGGACCACTTATCCGCAATCTCCCCCTTACAAACCGCCATGAAAGCCTGCCAGTGCGCAATCACCTGAAGGTGGCAGCATAACCTTATTGTAAAGGATATGAAGATACCCCATGTCCTGTGTCGTATGATAAAAAAATTTAATTTTTGTGTTTAGGTTTAATGACGCCATGCACAGTGACCACAAAGCTGTATTATTATTCGGGTACCATGTGAACTAGTTGGCTATATGCCTTATAGCCTTCAGCTGTCCAGACATAACATGCAGATGGGATATTCATGGTGTTTGGGCAATGATAACATGTGCAGTGTTTGAATTATCAATTATTTTAAGTCAGATGGAAAGGGAAAATCATGTTACATTTTCTGTGAGTCTCTTCAACACTTACCATTTGCTAATTTTCCACAGTGATGAGCTAGTTAAAAATGGCAGACAAAATAGCAGTAAGGGATGCACTAGCTGTATACATTGCTCTCAATATGCGAAGTACACAACTATGTAGTATGATAAAACAGTAAATATCGACAAGCACGTCACTTATTCCAAAGTAAACTGCCCCATGTCATGTGCAAGTGTTGTCCAAAACGTAAGAGGTGTGGTCTAAAGTTGTTGTAATCCTCAGTCATGGAATCTGAGCAAATCACATATCTGTAGTGTTTACTTATCTCTCTCCAAAGCTCCAAGTGTAATTTCTCTCTGTTGCTTCGCTCCTCTGTTCTCAGCGTCTGAGAAGTTTTCCACACATGAAACAATTTGTGTTGGGAGGGAACTCAGTATGTCTATTCCCAACACAGTTCTTCTGCTGTGTGAAAGGGTGTGTGTTTCTTTCCTCCAATCAGCACTCACTCACACACACACTAACTACAGCCTCTCAGCCCCCTCCTGTGTGCTCCCGACAGATGAAAGATTGTAACCCCTTTCTGCTCTTTTGAAGGCATGTAGGGAAGAGAAGACTGCAGATAAAGTAAAACCTATGTACGAGAATTTGTTTAATCTGTGTACTACTATCTGAGGCTGTTCTCTTCAAAAGCTATACATGAGAGTTTACAACTACCAAGTGTTTCTAGGCCAGTACCCTCTCTTTCTCAGATCTGAGGTAAAAGGGTACTTCCCTGGAAACACGCAAGCAATGCTCCTTAGGTTTGGACAACACATACACATGACATAGGACAGTTTATGTTTGTAAAAAGTGAATATTTGATTATTTTTATATTCAAATAAAGTGTTTTTTTGATAATGCACAAGGCTGGTGTTCCCGCTCGGTGCATTTTGTTAGTTTTGAATAATATCCCCAGGCTGAGGAGGGTAGCAAAAGTTGTTTACCACTGGATGTTCAATGGTCTGAGTGGAGGAGTACATTGATTATTTCCCTTTTGCATCTGTGGGACTGACAGTGAGACTGCTACTCTTTAGCGCCTAGGTTTGTCTTTGCTCAAACAGAGCTATGCTGTCAGTCAAAACGGGAGGGGCACAGATATAAGGCATCGGAAGATAAAGATGCAATGAACTATTGTTAATTTTCCATTATTTACCATGATGGCACATGTGGACCAGTGTCTTAGCTACTGGATTAAAAAGGAGCAGCACCAAAAATGTACAACATTTTTCAATTTTCTTTGTTTCTTTGGGGGGTCGGGGGGTGGCTGTTGTAGTGTTGTAAATGTACCAGGGCATTTTTATTTATTTTTTATGTAGTCAACAGTAGACCTGCTGATAGGAGAGAGAAGAGGAATGATGAACGAAGAAAAAGGATGTCAAGGAAGAAGACAGAAGAACATATTCAGTAAATTTTTACCTTCAATCATCCAACATCAGATGGGCGAGTACTATCACAATCAGGATAGGGGCTGAACCGAGTAAGCATACAGGTGATACTCAAAAGATTTGAATATCGTGCAAAAGTTTATTTATTTCACTAATGCAACTTAAAAAGGGGTTGTAAAGGTAAAAAAAAAACTAAATGTCCTTATTTCTTCTGAGAAATGCTCACTTCCTGTTCTTCTGTCTGTAACTCCACACAGTAATGCAAGGCTTTCTCCCCGGTGTGGAGTGTCATGCTCGCCCCCTCCCTTGGACTACAGGAGAGTCAGGACGCCCACCAACACACAGCTCCTTTCTCTACCTGCAATCCTGACTCTCCTGTTGGGGACGCGCACAATACTCCACACCAGGGAGAAAGCCTTGCATTACTGTGTGGAGTAAATAAGGACATTTAAAAGCAAAAATCGAAGGATGAGGCAAGTGAAGGAGGACTGCACTAAGGTAAAGGAAGCTATTTAGGAAAAAACATTTTTACCTTTACAACCCCTTTAAAAAGGTGAAACTAATATACGAGAAAGACTCATTACATGCAAAGCAAGATAGTTCAAGCTGTGATTTGTCATAATTGGAAAGATTAAGGCTTACAGCTCATGAAAACCCCAAATTCACAATCTCAGAAAATTAGAATATTGTGAAAAGGTGCAATATTCTAGGCTCAAAGTGTCCCACTCTAATCAGCTAATTAAGCCATAACACCTGCAAAAGGGTTCTTGAGCCTTTAAATGGTCTCTCAGTCTGGTTCAGTAGGAAGCACAATCATGGGAAACACTGCTGACCTGATAGTTGTGCAGAAAACCATCATTGACACCCTCCATAAGGAAGGAAAGCCTCAAAATGTAAATTGCAAAAGAAGTTGGATGTTCCCAAAGTGCTGTATCAAAGCACATTAATAGAAAGTTATGTGGAAGGGAAAAGTGTGAAAGAAAAAGGTGCACAAGCAGCAGGGATGACCGCAGCCTGTTGAGGATTGTCAGGAAAAGGCCATTCAAAAGTGTTGGACTTTCACAAGGAATAGACTGAGGCTGGAGTCAGTGCATCAAGAGCCACCACACACAGACGGACACTGGACATGGGCTTCAAATCTCGTATTCCTCTTGTCAAGCCACTCCTGATCAAACATTAGAAGCGTCTTACCTGGGCTAAAGAAAAACACACCGGGTCTGTTGCTCAGTGGTCCAAAGTCCTTTTCTGATGAGAGCAAATTTTGCATCCCATTTGGAAACCAAGGACCCAGAGTATGGAGGAAGAATGGAGAGGCACACACTGCAAGATGCATGAAGTCCAGTGTGAAGTTTCCACGGTCTGTGTTGATTTGGGGAGCCGTGTCATCTGCTGGTGTTGGTCCAATGTGCTTCATTAAGTCCGGGGTCACCGCAGCCGTCTACCAGGAGATTTTGGAGCACTTCAAGCTTCCTTCCGCAGACGAGCTCTATGGAAATGCCGACTTCATTTTCCAGCAGGACTTGGCACCTGTCCAGACTGCCAAAAGCACCAAAACCTGGTTCAATGACCGTGGGATTACTGTGCTTGATTGGCCAGAAACGCACCTGACTTGAACCCCATAGAGAATCTATGGGGCATTGCCAAGAGAAAGATGAGAGACATGAGACCGAACAATGCATTAGAGCTGAAGGCCGCTATTGAAGCATCCTGGTCTTCCATAACACCTCAGCAGTGCCACCGGCTGATCGCTTCCATGTCACGCTGCATTGAGGCAGTAATTGCTGCAAAAGTACCAAACCAAGTATTGAGTACATATGCATGCTTATACTTTGCTTATGCTTATACTCAGAGGTTCGATATTGTTCTATGTACAATCCTTGTTTTATTGATTGAATGTAATATTCAAATATTCTCAGATTGTGGATTTGGGGTTTTCATGAGCAGTAAGCCATAATCATCACAATTATGACAAATCACGGCTTGAACTATCTTGCTTTGCATGTAATGAGTCCATCTCATATATTAGTTTCACCTTTTAAGTTGCATTAGTGAAATAAATGAACTTTTGCACAATATACACAATTTTTGAGTGAGTATCACCTGTATATTCAGTACATGAATAATATATAACAGATGTTTCTGCAGTAATGTAGACAATATCAAAAATGCCTCATTTTAAACAGATAATAAAAGAGCTTTGCAAAGAAAAAAGAGAAACCATTGGTGAGATTTCGGATTACCCAGCAACAGAATCGCCTTCTGTACCACAATTTTTAATCAGCAGCTTATTTAATCCCTAAACCCTTTCCCTGAACTTGTTAATCTAGTTAGGACTTTCTAATCCAGCAGCCCCTAAATCACCTGCCTTGTCGACCCTATTTTCCCAATAGAGTACAGCAAGTGGTCTGGAACGATACTGAATGTACACACCTGACATGGCCTTAATATGGAGACAAAACAGAACGTTCATTTCACCAGGACTGGAGGAGCTCTGAGTGCAATGTACGCGGTTACCATGTAACTAGATATAAGCAAGGCAACTTGATTTTTAAAATCTTCATCTGAAATGTTTTCCTTACATATAAAAAAGTACAATAAACGATTCTTAACCCCTTTATGCCCAGGAGTATTTTGTGACTCCACGACCAGAGCAATTGTTGTCAGAGAGCTTTCAGAGACAGCACGGCAGGATTTCAACGCACACAAATGTCCATGCTCCAGTAAATGCCCACAGTTCCATATGAGCTCCCCTGGATGCATAAGCCAGCATACATGCATGCCTACTAAGCACTATTAACAGCTGAAAAGAGGGGTTTAGATTCACGTACTGATGCAGGAGGATACTGCCAATTAGAACGTCTATGTCCCCAAGACAATGAAGTTCCTTGGCAGATCCAAGCAACAAGTTGGCAAAATACTTACGCTATCCAGGAATCATTGCATGTGTGTTTAGATCACACAGTCCATCCAATTAACGATAATATGTGCATCAGACCCTAAAACCCCTCGAAATTTTAAAAGTGCTTTAAAATAGGAATAGAACTTCTCATATGATTCTGTGCTAAACTAAATGACCTTCAATAATAGGGATGTTCTTGATATTATAATCAAATACATTTATTTTTAAAGGCTTGGACCCAGGGTCATTGAAAAAAAAAAAAAAAAAAAAATATTGCAAGTATAGCATTTTGCTGGAAGGGAACCCAGTTGTGAAATATTGCTAGAGGTGAAAAAGGGAGGGCTCATTCAGATGGGCGATGAAACCTATTCTTCATGCTGAGCCCCTTTTTGCTGCATCTCCATCTATTTCAAAATACTGTATATAACAAAGATAAAAATTGGTAATACTGTATCTCTGCCAATAGTATTTGTAAAAGTCTATGCCACCTTGCTTGCCATCAGAAGTAACATTATCCTAATTCAGATATAAAAGAATCATCACATGATTAGCACCACTGGGGTACATGGAGCACCCAAAAGTGTTGGCATTTGTAAAAAAAATTGCATATTTTAAAAGAAATCCATATTTGCATTATGAAAATTAGTTGCGTGGCTGTAATGCAGATGCAATGATCTCAAAACAGATCTAGAACACAGTATTTGTGATTTCACTTCACGCATGCTAATTTAAAACAGTAATCAGTGGCGTTGAATTACTAAAGACAAATTTTCCATTAGTTTAGGACAAGGAGGTGAAGCAATGCTGACTTTCATCATCCAATCAGGTGCAAGCAAAAAAAAAAATACAAGTTTTTTTTTTTTTTTATAACCGCATGCGATTGGGCATGCTTTGTAAAGTGAATTTTCCTCACAGTCACCGAGCTAATGTAAAATTCTTGCGAAGTGAACAGCCTATTTTTCTTATTTCCATATCAAGAAAACACATAAGGGCTTATTTAAAAAGACAAATGATTTCATGTAGGATTATGCTAGCAGCAAGATTCTACACAGGAAATCTTGTCTGTACACAAGTTACATTTGTTTTACCTTAACATGCATCCTTGCCTTAAAGGATGCAGGTGGCCCCTGATGCATAGCATCCTTAGTTGCTAGGATGCACGTGGCCCCTGATGCATAGCATCCTTAGTTGCTAGGAGGCAGGTGGCCCCTGATGCATAGCATCCTTAGTTGCTAGGAGGCAGGTGGCCCCTGATGCATAGCATCCTTAGTTGCTAGGATGCAGGTGGCCCCTGATGCATAGCATTCTTAGTTGCTAGGATGCACGTGGCCCCTGCCGCCTAGTATTCTTGGTCACTGGGACGCAGGTCACCCCTGCCAGCAAGAGTCCTTCATTGGTAGGACACAGGCAGTCTTTGCTGTCTAGAGACCATGGTTACTAGGACGTAGGTGGCTCCGACTGCCTAGCATCCTTGCTTGCTAGACACAGGCTCCCCCAGCCACCTAGAGTCCTTGGGAGATCCCACATAAAATCTTGTCTGTACACAAGTTACATTTGTTCTATGTGTACAGTACATGTATACATTACTTGGTATCTATATGATGTAGGTGGCCACTGCTACATAGAATCAGTTTCTGAAACGCAGGCCACCCCTGCCACCAAGAGTCCTTAGTTGTTAGGACACAGGCGGTCCGGTCCCTGTTGTGTAGCATTTTTGGCTGCTAGGCTATAGGTGGCTCCTGACAAAGTAAACCTCCCTTTGCTCCATCTAAAATTAAAAGTTTTGTCTATAGTTCTACTTTAACACAGATGAACTGCCAATTAAATATTTAAACATCTCCATAGAGAAGAAACCAGTTTACTCTTACACCCATTTTTCATGTTCTGTCAGGTTCAATTAAATAAAACCACTGCAATCAGCAAACTATACATGAAAACAGGCGAGGAATAAGCCTGAGGGTAAAACTGTCCCATCTCTTCAATACTGCTACTGTAATCTACATCCCATTGTTGGAGAAAAGATGTGAAAAATGCCTTGATGGTCAAGCCTGGGCCTCTCCAAGAGACTAGAGAAACTTGGCAAGACCTAGAAAAATAACTAGAGGAACTTGGCAAGAGATAAATCCACCACTGGGTCATCTGAAATGAAGGGCACCTCACACAGTCACAATCCAATAAAAACTCTCATGCCCCGTACACACGTGCAGGATTTCTAACAGGAAAAGCTCCCGTCGGGAAATCCAGAGAGGAAAGCCGAGAACCTGTTTGGTCAGCATTTCCCCCTACACACGGCTGGGTTTCCCGACAGGAAAGCTGCGATGAAGCTTTGGTCAGGAATCCCGGCCGTGTGTATGCTCCATCGCAGATTTTCCCATAGGAAAACTGCCAAAAACCGCCAGGAAAAGTCCGCCGGTTTCCCGGCAAAAAAAAAAAAAAAAAAAGAACGAACTGGTTCTTTTTTTTGTCTGGCGGTTTTTGGTCAGTTTTGCCGTCAGAAAAACTGCGAGAAGTATACACAGGGCCGGGATTCCCGGCCAAAAGCTCTCCTCACAGTTTTCCCATCGTGTGACTGATCGTGTGTGCGAGGCATTACTTTTTTTTTCTCTTTTCAGGTGAAAAACATTTTTTTTTCTTTATTTATAACGAAGAGACCGGCCTGCACAGGCCAGAACAATATCATGTAACAACAAGTACAGCAGAGCAGGTAAAGTCACTTATTTCCATGCAACTTAAAGTGGTTGTAAACCCACTATTTGGACTTTTACCTACAGGTAAGCCTATAACAAGGCTTACCTGTAGGTAAGGAGAATATCTCCTAAACCTGCACGGTTTAGGAGATATTCCCCCCGCAATGCGGGCGGCGCATGCGCAGGAGGGAATCCACGGCTGAAGGACCGGCATCCGCCGGACCCTGCCGATTTTAAATCTCCCGCGCGCACGCGCGGGAGTGACGTCATCGCCGCTCCAGCCAATCACAGCGCTGGAGCGGCGATACCCGGAAGACACGCCGGAGCAAGAGGACATCCCGCTCGGCGTGGACCAGGTAAGTGGTACACACCTCGTTCCGAGGTAAGTATTTCATAATAGGCTAGTATGCGGTGCATACTAGCCTATTATGCCTTTTGCATTGCAGGTTTGGGGGAAAAAAAAAAAAGTTTATGCGGTTTACAACGGCTTTAACAAATCCATCTACAATGTACATCCAATTGTAACCTACTTCTAGTGTCCCCCTGTGTGTCATAGCATCTTGTGTGATGGTAGATGCATTGGGGGATGATACTCGAAAAACATTTTTCATCAAGTACAGGAAATACCTGTTCATCTAGCTGGAAATGCAGTGGCTGTCACTTAAAATAGTAAAAAGGGCAGAAGTTTTGCCAGCAAGAGACTACAGGAGGAGGATCGGGGCCGTTCTGTGCAAACCCAAGCACGGACAATGGCTGGGTCATGGGAGCCTATAGGCAGCTTCCCGACTCCCAAAATTTACAGCCATTATCAAGCGCACCATTAGGCTGCGTTTACATTTAGGCGTCCTGGATTGTGGGCGAATCGCCGCAATTCTGCCTGTAATCCCAAGTCGCCACAAATCGCAGGACATGCTTGCGATCCGTCACTTCCAATGGCATCTCGATTGCAGCACGATTTTGTCGCCCGACGAATCGCAATAAAAATCACGCAAACAGAATAGTGGGACGTCTGTTGAGTAAAAGGAGTTCCGGGACTTCTTTTGAGCGACAGCGATCAGGGTGCCATTTGAAGTGACGGGGATCGTGAGCGTATCCCGTGATTGGCACAGATTTCACCCCCGATCCAGGACGCCTAGATGTGAATGGAGCCTTAGGCCTGGTACACACTACCATTATTTTTTCGCTTAATCCAGTGGGTTAAACTAAAAAACGGACAGCTCCGGTCGGAGCCGCTGTACTCACTATGCAAAGTTAGTACAGCGATCTCCCATGCTTAGCTCTTGTGTTCTAACAGGGGGGTGCTGCCCCCACCAGAACATTCCGATCAGCTGCTGGTCCAACAGAGCAACATACACACGGGCCGAACGTCAGACGTTTTTCTTTAACCGGACAATGTGTCTCAACATTCTGCTCGTGTGTACAGGGCTTTACACAAAGTTGCAGGATAATGTGACCAGCCCAGAGCAGACCGAAAATTGGTAGGTACACATCTTTATACAGGTTAGGCAGGATAGGTAGGGGGAGGGAACATTTTTAAGAAGGGTTAAAATTGTTATTTTTTTTACAGTTTAACTTCATCTGTGCTCACGTACACACGGCTTCTATTAAATTGCACATACAGGGGGTCACACGTCACAGACTCTGCTGCCAAGACAGCAGTGGAAACTGCTGCAACCATTTAAGTCAATTAGATGTGATGCTTTAAACCCAAATGCTACTTATCAGTGAATATTCTGTGGTTAACGTTCATAACCTATGCAATGCCGAATGGTTACCTAAAGTACCAATGTGAATGCATTATTAAAATAGTTTTAGGCTATGGGGTACTTTTAGGATCATTGTACCCCAAACTGGTACATTAGAGGTTCACAGTGTTCTTCAGAAGGCACCTTTAGGTGGTTTATTTTATTTAGAACTCTATTTAAAGTATTTTCAAGCATTATTAAACCTGTAACCAACTTCAAAATTGCTTACCAGGTGAAAATTGAAAAAAGCCTAAAAAAGAAAAAAAAAAAAATTCAGTCATCACATGTAAGAATTGGTAAGCTGTAATATAATATATGTTTGCTTTTGGGTTCAATACTGCTTAAATTCATCTTCCTGCCGCCCACAGTAGATTTACTGCGGGCAGGCAGGCCATACAACATACCTGTATGTCGTCGGCTTGCTTATGGATTTGGGGCTCAAGTCAGCTAATAGTCGCATAGGGCCAGATTCATGTAGAATCGCGGCGGCGTAACGTATCCTAGATACGTTACACCGCCGCAAGTTTTCATCGCAAGTGCCTGATTCACAAAGCACTTGCGATGAAAACTACCCTGGCGGCCTCCGGCGCAAGGCGGGCCAATTCAAATGGGCGTGTGCCATTTAAATTAGGCGCGCTCCCGCGCCGGACCTACTGCGCATGCTCAGTTTCGCAATTCCCGTCGTGCTTTGCACGCCGTGACGTCATTTTTTCTAACGGCGACGCGCGTAGCGTACTTCCGTATTACCGGACGTGTTACGCAAACGACGTTAAATTTTAAATTTCGGCGCGGGAACAACGGCCATACTTTAAACAGCAATACGATTGCTGAGTAAAGTTAAGGCAGGTCAAACGACGACTAACTTTGCGACGGAAAACTAGACTAGCAGCGACGTAGCGAACACGAAAATCCGTCGGGAATCGCCGTAACTCCTAATTTGCATACCCAACGCTGGTTTACGACGCAAACTCCCCCCAACGGCGGCCGCTGTACTGCATCCTAAGATCCGACAGTGTAAAACAATTACACCTGTCGGATCTTATGGATATCTATGCGTAACTTGATTCTATGAATCAGTCGCATAGATAGAAACAGATACGACGGCGTATCAGGAGATACGGCGTCGTATCTCTTTGGTAAATCTGGCCCATAGTTTGGCTCAAGTCAGCTAATCTCACACATGATTGGAGACAGCATAAGTTTGGCAGCTGTTTTTAGCCAAGGATTTTGGCTGAAGTCAGCTGATCAGCCGTGGCCAATCACAGAGTTCTGTGTTTACAAAAACACAGAACTCTGTGTACTGTGAATAGCAGTCTGGTTGTTTTTTCTCCCTATAAAAGCAGGGAGAAAAAGTAGCCGGACAGTTGAGTAAAAAGCAGCACACATTACACATTGTTGGGCACACAGTTAATCCCCAATTGCCCCTTGATGTTAACCCCTTCCCAGCCAGTGTCAGAGTACAGCATTATCACTAATCAGTGTATTAAACACTAGAGATGTCAGTGTTAGTTAGTAACCCTCCCAGATAGTGTCTTAGCGCCAGATTACCCACCACCATATCAGTCACACTATACGTTGCTGATCACCGCCATTGCAGTATAGAGTCTATAGCTGCGTAGATTCCAGTATGTATTGCATAGTTTATAGACGCTATAACTTTCGAACAAACCAATTAATATGCACTTATTGGGATTTTATTTCACCAAAAACATGTAGCAGAATACATTTAGGCCTAAATTTAAGAATTTTTTTTTTGTGGAAATTTTTATTTAACAATGAATATAAAAAAAAAAATATTTTCTTTCAAACTTTTCAGCCCTTTTTTCATTTCAATTGCAAAAACTAAAAATACAAGTTCTATTTGTGTTAAAAAAATAAAAATACAAGTTAATTTGCGTAGTGTTGCATCATGGCTGAGAAATTGCCCGTTAAAGCAGGGCAGTGCTGAATAGCAAAAAATCCCCCGTCATGAACCTTCTAGAGGTTTAAAGTAGGGTTGTCCCGATACCAATACTAGTATCGGTATCGGGACCGATTCCGAGTAGGGTTGTCCCGATACCACTTTTTTAGGACTGAGTACAAGTACCGATACCTTTTTTCAAGTACTCGCCGATACCGAATACCGATACTTTTTTTTAAATGTGTCCCCAAATGCAGCCATGTCCCCCCCCAGATGCAGCCATGTCCCCCCCCATATGCAGCCATGTTTCCCCATTATCCAGCCATGTCTCCCCCCATAATCCAGCCATGTCCCTCCCCCCATATCCAGCCATGTCTCCCCCCATAATCCAGCCATGTCCCTCCCCCCATATCCAGCCATGTCCCTCCCCCCATATCCAGCCATGTCTCCCCCCCCCCCCATCCAGCCATGTCTCCCCCCCCCCATCCAGCCATGTCTCCCCCCCCCCATCCAGCCATGTCTCCCCCCCCCCCATCCAGCCATGTCTCCCCCCCCCCCCATCCAGCCATGTCTCCCCCCCCCCCATCCAGCCATGTCTCCCCCCCCCCATCCAGCCATGTCTCCCCCCCCCCCCATCCAGCCATGTCTCCCCCCCCCCCCCACCCAGCCATGTCTCCCCCCCCCATCCAGCCATGTCTCCCCCCCCCCATCCAGCCATGTCTCCCCCCCCCCCCACCCAGCCATGTCTCCCCCCCCCATCCAGCCATGTCTCCCCCCCCCCCATCCAGCCATGTCTCCCCCCCCCCCATCCAGCCATGTCTCCCCCCCCCATCCAGCCATGTCTCCCCCCCCCTATCCAGCCATGTCTCCCCCCCCCCTATCCAGCCATGTCTCCCCCCCCATCCAGCCATGTCCCCCCCCCATCCAGCCATGTCCCCCCCCATCCAGCCATGTCCCCCCCCATCCAGCCATGTCTCTCTCCCCCATCCAGCCATGTCTCTCTCCCCCATCCAGCCATGTCTCCCCCCCCTATCCAGCCATGTCTCTCTCCCCCATCCAGCCATGTCTCCCCCCCCATCCAGCCATGTCCCCCCCCCCATCCAGCCATGTCCCCCCCCATCCAGCCATGTCTCTCTCCCCCATCCAGCCATGTCTCTCCCCCATCCAGCCATGTCTCTCTCCCCCATCCAGCCATGTCTCTCTCCCCCTATCCAGCCATGTCTCCCCCCCCCTATCCAGCCATGTCTCCCCCCCCCCTATCCAGCCATGTCTCCCCCCCCCCCATCCAGCCATGTCTCCCCCCCCATCCAGCCATGTCCCCCCCCCCATCCAGCCATGTCCCCCCCCCCATCCAGCCATGTCCCCCCCCATCCAGCCATGTCTCCCCCCCCCCCCACCCAGCCATGTCTCCCCCCCCTATCCAGCCATGTCTCCCCCCCCCCATATCCAGCCATGTCTCCCCCCCCCATATCCAGCCATGTCTCCCCCCCCATATCCAGCCATGTCTCCCCCCCCATATCCAGCCATGTCTCCCCCCCCATATCCAGCCATGTCTCCCCCCCCATATCCAGCCATGTCCCCCCCCCCCTATCCAGCCATGTCTCCCCCCCCATATCCAGCCATGTCTCCCCCCCCATATCCAGCCATGTCTCCCCCCCATATCTAGCCATGTCTCCCCCCCCATATCTAGCCATGTCTCCCCCCCCATATCCAGCCATGTCTCCCCCCCCCATCTCCAGCCATGTCTCCCCCCCCCATATCCAGCCATGTCTTCCCCCCCCCATATCCAGCCATGTCTCCCCCCCCCATATCCAGCCATGTCTCCCCCCCCCATATCCAGCCATGTCCCCCTTACCTGCCGCCGACTGGTTAATACGCGCGGGGAACATTACAGCTTTAAATAGCTGTAATGATTTGAGCCGCGCTGCGTATAGACACTCCCCCTCGCTCGGGATTGGACAGTTCACCCGAGCAATGGGGAGTGTCTTTACGCGGCGCGAATCATTACAGCTATTCAAAGCTGTAATGTTCCCCGCGCGTATTAACCAGTCGGCGGTAGCGGGGATGCGGTGTGACGGCGACAGGGGGGGGAGTATTCTATTTCGGTATCGGGGGTATTTGCAGGAGTACAAGTACGCCCGCAAATACTCGGAATTGGTCCCGATACCGATACTAGTATCGGTATCGAGACAACCCTAATTCCGAGTATTTGCAGGAGTACTTGTACTCCCCCAGATGCCTGGCCGAATACTCATGAAATCCCTGAGGCTCCTGCTAATCCCCTTGTTTTCATATTAAAAAAACTGACCACACCAAGCATGAGAGCACAGTGTGGTCGGTTCAGGGAACTCTGTGTAATCTCCTCAAATGACCAGATTTGTCCTGATACCCCCCTCCCATTCACTGGAAAGCTCTCAGTGCGCTGCTGCTGCTTCTCCTCCCCCCAGCTCTCATGCAACCGAGAACCGAGGTAATGTGATCACTTATAAAAAAGGAAAAAACGGTATTTATGTTATTTCATATCTATACAAAAATGTTTTGCCTTTCATTTCCATTTTAAACTGAATGGGTTGTTTTACAAGGTGATCGTTTACAAATCACTTTAGGTGGTTAAGGCCTAAACCAGACTTCGCTGTTGTCTTTGACCAGTGGAAATAGATCTTCCCAAAGGATCACGAGAGTTAGGGGCTCTGATCCACATGAACTTCCTTTTCTTCACTGGAAAGTATTTTCCATACATTTTTATCTGAGAATATACTAGGTGGCCAATGATGCCAAAATGCTGGTCACCATAATCTCTTCCAAACCAAGATACCCAATAACCAATATGAATAAAAGAGTAGGACACCATTTTCCATATGCTACAAAACACTATTTGTGATGGCTGTGCATTGCGATAAATTAGGAGACTTTTCCAGGACTCCTCCGGCACAGCACAGAACGTTGTCTACATACTACATTATACGTACATTGGTACCATTAAAGAGTTCTGTATCTTCACACTGGCAGCAGAAAACTTCCGTTTCATTTTCTTCCAACTGTGAATTCTGTAACGCAAATAAGACAATGTCAGGAACTTGGAGGCCTGGACAGGAGGCGGCAGAGAGGCTAGGGAGACCCAGAAGCAAAGAGCAGAAGCATCAGTCTCCAGCAAAAGAAGAGATGGAAGGAAGGAAGGAAGGAAGGAAGGAAGGTAGATAGGTAGGTAAAGGGCAAGGTACCAATCACCTATAGACAAGGAAGGCAGCTTGACTGCAAACAAATCCTATTCATTCAATTTGCAATTTTGCTAAACCTTGAACACTGGCCTGGCATATATTAAAAGCATACATATTTGGGTTGGCATACACGGCTATAGAAGTCACCTTTAAACACTGAACACAAATTGTTCCTCATAGTGGTCTTCATTTATGGCACTGAAACCAGACCAAGCACAAAATCATTTAAAGAAACCCAAGCCATGTTTACTAGTTATACTTGTTACTAAGGCTGCTTTGAATTCTGGGCTAAGCCCCACCAACCTGGCTGGGCTCTATACATTAAAAGCAACTATTGTCACTTTGCATCAAATGAAGAACAAAAAAAAGAGAAAGAAACTAAAATGCAACAAAGTCTTCTTGTATCACTAGTGTTCTTCCACGGCACTAGTGATGCTCGACTGAACTAGAAAGTGACGTTTCCTTATCTGCAATGTGAGGAGATGGGATGAGATATTATTTTTTAGGTACTTGTATAGCGCCGTCAATTTACGCAGCGATTTACATATACATTGTACATTCACATCATTCCCTACCCTCAAGGAGCTTACAATCTAAAGGTCCCCAACTCACACTCATATACTTAGGCAGAAGCCAATTATCCTACCAGCATGTCTTTGGAGTGTGGGAGGAAACTGGGGTACCCGGAGGAAACCCACTCAGGCACAGGGAGAACATGTAAACTCCAGGCAGGTAGTGTCGTGGTAGGGATTCCAACCATTTTTACTGCTAGGCAAGAGCGATACCCACTACACCACTGTGCTTCCAATATTAAAGAATGAACAGTAGAATGTTGCATTCACATTGCTTAACTAGTTGCTTTAGTCACTCGCCAAAAATACTTATTAAAAACTTTAGTCATATGTGCAGGCATCAATTTAGGCAAAGGCTGAACAGTCATTTCGTAAAGCAAGGTTAAAGGGGGTTGTAAAGGTACAATTTTTTTCCCCTAAATAGCTTCCTTTACCTTAGTGCAGTCCTCCTTCACTTACCTCATCCTTCCATTTTGCCTTTAAATGTCCTTATTTCTTCTGAGAAATCCTCACTTCCTGTTCTTCTGTCTAACTACACACAGTAATGCAAGGCTTTCTCCCTGGTGTGGAGTGTCGTGCTCGCCCCCTCTCTTGCACTACAGGAGAGTCAGGACGCCCACTAACATACAGCTCTTTTCTCTATCTGCAACGTAGAGAGCGTCTTGACTCTCCTGTATTCCAAAGGAGGGGGCGAGCATGACACTCGACACCAGGGAGAAAGCCTCGCATTACTGTGTGGAGTTACAGACAGAAGAACAGGAAGTGAGGATTTCTCAGAAGAAATAAGGACATTTAAAAGCAAAATGGAAGGATAAGGCAAGTGAAGGAGGACTGCACTAAGGTAAAGGAAGCTATTTAGGGGGGGAAAAAAACACATTGTACCTTTACAACCCCTTTAATGTATTCTGCAGGTTGTAATGTTTAGGTATACTTGGTCAAAAAAAAAAAAAAAAACTAAATATCTTTTCCCAAAAAATTGTTCATATAAATCCACTACTTAACCTCTTCCTGATGGCCGTATGACTTTATACGGCCACAGTGTGGATCTAAATTTCCGGGAGGCCGTCTATATACGGGCTCCAGCCACGTGCCCGCGTATCACTGAGATGCCGATGCGTGTGCCTGGCAGTGTCCGCCAGGCACCCGCGATCGGCGGTTACAGAGACAAGGATGTGGATCTGTGCGTGTAAACACACAGATCCACGTCCTGTCAGGGAGAGGAGACAAATCTGTGTCTCTTGTACATAGGGACACAGATCGGTCACCTTCCCCAGTCAGTCCCCTTCCCCCCACAGTTAGAAACACTATGCAGGGCACACATTTAACCCCTTCCTCACCCCTAGTGTTAACCCCTTCAATGCCAGTCACATTTATACAGTAATCAGTGCATATTTATAGCACTGATCGCGGTATAAATGTGAATGGTGCCAAAAATTAGTCAAAAGTGTCGATAAAAAAAAAAAAAAAAAAAAAAAAAAAAAAAAAAATCGCAGATCGCCGCCATTACTAGTAAAAAAATAAAATAAATGAAAAATAATAATTCTGTCACCTATTTTGTAGGCGCTATAACTTTCGCGCAAACCATTCGCTTATTGCGATTTTTTTTTTACCAGACTAAGAAAAAAAAGTATTTTTTTTTTAAATTGGGCTATTTATTATCCAGTTCCCGACCACCGCATGTACATATACGTCCACAATATGGCACGTACAGGCACATGGGCGTATAGGTACGTCCTCGCCTATTAGTGGGTGGGGGGTCCGATCGGGACCCCCCCCCCCCGCTACATGCGGAGGTCGGGTCCGCTCGGGGAGCGATCCGGGACCACGGCGCGGCTATTTGTTTATAGCCGCTCCGTCGCGATCGCTCCCCGGAGCTGAAGAACGAGGAGAGCCGTGTGTAAACACGGCTTCCCCGTCCTTCACTATGGCGGCGCATCGATCGCGTCATTCCCTTTATAGGGAAGACACGATCGATGACGTCATTCCTACAGCCACACCCCCAAACAGTTGTAAACACATACTAGGTGCACCCTAACTCCTACAGCGCCACCTGTGGTTAACTCCCAAACTGCAACTGTCATTTTCACAATAAAGAATGCAATTTAAATGCATTTTTTGCTGTGAAAATGACAATGGTCCCAAAAATGTGTCAAAATTGTCCGAAGTGTCCGCCATAATGTCGCAGTCACGAAAAAAATTGCTGATCGCCGCCATTAGTAGTAAAAAAAAAATAAAAAATAAAAATGCAATAAAACTATCCCCTATTTTGTAAACACTATAAATTTTGCGCAAACCAATCGATAAACGCTTATTGCGATTTTTTTTACTAAAAATAGGTAGAAGAATACGTATCGGCCTAAACTGAGGAAAAAAAATGTTTTTATATATGTTTTTGGGGGATATTTATTACAGCAAAAAGTAAAAAATATTGCTTTTTTTTCAAAATTGTCGCTCTATTTTTGTTTATAGCGCAAAAACTAAAAACCGCAGATGTGATCAAATACCACCAAAAGAAAGCTCTATTTGTGGGGAAAAAAGGACGCCAATTTTGTTTGAGAGCCACGTCGCACGACCGCGCAATTGGCTGTTAAAGCGACGCAGTCCCGAACTGTAAAAACACCTTGGGTCTTTAGGCTGCATATTGGTCCGGGGCTTAAGTGGTTATAGCAACAAGTAAAAAATATTGATTTTGTTTTCAAAATGTACGCTTTTTTTTTGTTTATAGCGCAAAAAATAAAAAACCATAGAGGTGATCAAATACTACCAAAAGAAAGCTTTACTTGTGAGAAAAAAAAAAAAAAAAGACGGACGTCAATTTTGTTTGGGAGTCATGTCGCACGACTGCGCAATTGTCAGTTAACGCGATGCAGTGGCGGAAGCTGAAATTTCACCTGGGCAGGAGGGGTGTAAATGTGCCCAGTAAACAAGTGGTTAAAAGACTTAAAGTGGTATTAAAAAGGTATAATAAACATGTTTTGCACAGAGCAGCCCTAATCCACAATTTCTCGAGTTTCCCGCAAGCTGTCCTGGCTCCTCCCCCTTGACCAGTGCCCCCCAATAGCAAGCCACACAGAACTGAGCCCCCCCCCCCCCACTCTCTCTCCTCAGACTCACTGGCTGGTATTGACAGTAATGGGAGCCAATCGCACTCGTTGCCATCTCAATCAATGATGAAAGGGAGTCCCAGGACAGCCGAGGCTCTCATGTATATCGCTGGATTAAGGAGGGGGCTTAGGTGAGTATTAGGCAGGGCAACACACAGGTTTTTTTTACCTTCATGCATAAACTTCATGAAGGCAAAACACCTACAGCCTTTAGCCCAGGTTCACACTGGGTACGATTTGAGATGCGATTTCACATGTCAAATCGCATCTCAAATCGGCGGCGCTCCACCGATTTCAAAAAGTAGTTCCTGTACTACTTTTTGCGATTTCGGGCCGCGATTTACATTGACATCTGTGCAGAAACCTGCACAGATGTCTTTTAAATCGCGGCCGAAATCAGGACTGCCAGCGGGAGTGAAATCGTGCGAGTTCAGCTGAACTCGCACAATTTCACTCCCGCAGCCCAGTGTGAACCTGGGCTTACAACCACTTTAAAGTGACGATTAAAAAAAAAAAAAAAAAACAGCCTATGCAAACAGGTTTATACATACCTGCCCTGCGCAATGGTCTTGCACAGAGCAGCCCTGATCCTCCTCTTTTGGGATCCCCTGCCGGTGCCTTCGTCTCTTCTCAGTGTGAAACCATAGAAAGCCGCTTCCTATGGTGACACACCTGCAGGCTCGATCCGAGAGAGAGAGAGAGAGAGAGAGAGAGAGAGAGAGAGAGAGAGAGAGAGAGAGAGAGAGAGAGAGAGAGAGAGAGAGAGAGGCTCTTGGGCACAGCGCTTGATCAAGCTCAATAAAATAAAAAAAATTGGGGGTGGAGGGGGGAAAGCATGAAAGGCTTTTTACCTTGATGCTCCTGTAATCTATTTTTCATTAAATTGTTCTTTAATGGGGTTTTTCTGACCCCCTTTAATGCCCTCCTTGAGCTCCTGAACTCCTCACTTCGACTTGTTTGGAATAAGCAGCGCACGCTAGTTGGGGGTCACTTTTCAAAGAATACATACTTGGATTAGAATAGAATATTTTCTTTTTAAACCAAAGTCTAGTGTCACTTTAATCTAACGATAATCATGAAGCCCTATCTGCCAGTGTATGCCTACATCATTAAATAAAATTATAAAAAAAACTAAAACCATAAGATTTTTTTCACCTAAACATTTCTCTATAGATTCCGCTCTGTGACAAACTTGACAATGTACTATGGAAGAAACTGAATGAATTAGTTGGGGAGGCGGAGGGGACCACTTGATTTTACTAGCTAAAAAAATAAGCCCTTTTTTATTTGGTCAAAATTACCATAAGCTTTTTTTTACCAGAACAAAAATGTTATAAGTGCACTTGGGTTCCCACACAGACATTTGTGCCAACATGACAATTACGGTCCCTCTTTGGCTCTGGAGGTAATCGCTCAGTTTGTTGGACAGAAGATATCCGTATTCATTTTACATATTTAAAAGACGACAAAAGTTTGCATTTCACAGCTGCCTACTGGAGAATGTAGATATATCCGAAACGGATCTTGAAAAACAAGCGCATCAGCTAGCCGCATTTCCCTATGTGTGAGCTGGTTTAATGCAGGAAGAGGCATTGTGTACTTGTGTGATCCTGCGAGAAAACACGCTGTTTGGCCAGCTTGACAGATGCAAATCTGCTTGTAAGATGCTTTATATCTTCGGTGTGCTCTGAGCAAATAGCTGCATTAATTACCGCTCATAAACAATAAGCTGTTATGTGCATCTCACATAAGAATCCGCTCCAGGAGTTCACTGTGTAAGCCAAGGACATATACAGCAATGGAAGCAGAAGATGCAATTAAATCATTATCTTGTCTTCGCTCCCGTACATAACAATTTAGACACCTGCACTACCCTCAAAAATTTACCTTTTCTATTGAATTTCTACTGAAACACAGTAGTGCCTATCCTGGTGTGCGAGTGCCTACAGCCTCATATCTGTAAATCAGATTTCAGCTGTTATGCCCCGTACACACGATTGGGCTTTTGCCCGGCCAAACATCGGAATTCCGACGGAGTAAAAGAGTACATGTTCTCCATCTAAACTCTGGACAGGTAAGTGTCCTTATTTTAAAAGTCAGCAGCTGCAGTAACTGTAGCTGCTGGCTTAAAAAAAAAAAATAATAATGGCAGAACTCCGCTTTAACCACTTGATCACTGGGCACATAAACCCACTTAATAACCAGACCAATTTTCAGCTTTCGGTGCTCTCACAATTTGAATGACAAATTACTCAGTCATACAACACTGTACCCAAATTAAATTTTCGTCCTTTTTTTCACACAAATAGAGCTTTCTTTTGGTGGTATTTAATCACCGTTGGGTTTTTTATTTTTTGCGCGATAAGAGAAAAAAAAGACTGAAAATTCAGTAAAAAAAATGAATTTTTCTTTGTTTCTGTTATAAAATTTAGCAAATTTAGTATTTTTTCTTCATTCTTTTGCATAAATGTGAAAGATGAAGTTACGCCGAGTAAATAGATACCCAACATGTCACCCTTCAAAATTGCACACGCTCGTGGAATGGCGCCAAACTTCGCTACTTAAAAATCCCCATAGGCGACGTTGCAGAGTATTGCAGAGTAGTGTGGGGTATTGCAGAGTAGTGTGGGGTATTGCAGAGTAGTGTGGGGTATTGCAGAGTAGTGTGGGGTATTGCAGAGTAGTGTGGGGTATTGTGGGGGTATTGCAGTGTATTGTGGGGGTATTGCAGTGTATTGTGGGGGTATTGCAGAGTATTGCACAGTATGGGGCAGGGATGGCGGAGCAAGGATGGATGGCTGGCTGGATCTGTGACTGCATTTGTCACAGATCCAGGCCACAGCACTCGTGCTGCATCCGCTCTCTCCCCTCTCCTCTCACACTGTATCGTTCGGTACAGAGAGGGGAGGGAGGAACCGGCGTCATCACATGACGCCGGTTTGTTTACAAGTGATCGCTCCGTCATTGGACGGAGCGATCATGTGGTAAACCGCGATTTACCGTGATGCGCCGGGTCCAAGTTAATCTCAAACCAAGGTTTTACTGTAGTTCCCCTTTAAGCCACTAGGAAACAGGATGCGTCTAATTACACAGTGAAAAAAAGCAGAATAAATACAAGCTTCATCTCACCTTCAGCCACACGGCAGCTGCTAAAATCACAGGTAGGATAATACCACCAATGTAACATTTACATGTCTTATTTCAAGAGGAAATGCTATAAATAAAAAACGTTTTCCCTAGTGTGAAAAAAAAAAAAAAAAAAAGACAAAAACCACACATTTGACAACTGTACATTTCTGCCTAATAACAGCGAAGCACGCTCAGTACTGGCAAAGGGGATCAGCACAGGCCTGGAGAACTGAACTTTCCACTGTCCAAGGTCAGACAGATGAAGCACAGACACAACAAGGGATAGGACAATTAGAAGAAAGCTCCCTCCGGTTTTGGTGGAAAGCCAAGTGATTGTCTAAGTAATAGGATTTCTAACATACACTGTCTCAGAACATGGTTTTAAGACTATTTTAAGTAATCACATTACTTCACCTCTTCCTGTACCTCATGAGCGAGCAGGATTCCTTAGGAGACCCTCTTCCTTATATTTTAAACACATTTTTAAGCTCTTCATTCTTTAAAGGGGACTGTACTTATATTAGCACACTAATGCACACCAAGGATCGTCTAATTACGTCCAAAAAAGTATTACAAAAAAAATAAATAAATCACATAACAAAAGGTGCAACGTTTTGAGGTCATGTAGGACCCCTTCGTCAGGCATGCAATAACGTGTACAAGTGCATCAGCAAAATATATATACACAACAGTCACCAATCAAATCATGTGACTGATGTATATATATTTTGCTGATGCACTGGCACACTTTATCACATGCCTGACGAAGGGGTCCTACGTGACCCCGAAACGTTGCACCTTTGTTATGCGATTTTTTTTGTAATAAAACTTTTTTGGACGATCCTTGGAGTTCTGGCGAATATGTTCGATTGTTTGATGTCTCCAGAACCCAGCTGGTAATCGTTGCAGCACCCACCATTTTGTACGAGCCGTTTTACCAGGAACATGTGCGATTGGAATATTGATCAGACTTGCACCAGCCTGCTGTATTTCCTTGCGATTATCGCTAGCAGCTGCTATAGTCACAAGCTACAATCGCTCTCTTCTCCTGCCAGGCACAACTTCCCCCGCCAGGAACAAACAATTGCTCGGCAGGAGGGATTCCCCTTTCAACACGGTCTGTGTTAAAGGGGGAACGTGCAGGTTGCAGGAAAAATTTGCACCATGTATGACCTGCCTACGATTTTTTTCCCCCCCATTGTGGATAGGCAGGGTTATAACTCTTATCTGTTGTTTTTTTTTGCTGTGTCCAATTGGGGAGATTTCCTTTCACTTTCCCATAGTAAGAAGACGCAAGAGGAAATCCCTCCAAAGTGAAGGAATCCTTGGCTGTCAGCAGAACTAGTGTCCCCATTGGAAGATTTCCCCTCCAATGCCTCTTCTAGTGACAACCCAAAATTGGGGATTTTCTCACTTTCACTCTCTGTGAAAGCCGCGAATATGAAAAATCAAGAGGGTGCATCTCCCCAACGAAGGAACAAAAAAAAAAAAAAAAAAAAAAAAAAAAAAAAAAAAAAAAAACACCTTGCCAGAGTTCTAATCCCTCTCCACTTTTTCCAGAAGCCTAATCAGCACTGGTTCTGTTGACAGATTGTTTGCTAGTAACAGTCTGAATGAAGCATGCCTGATTGTGCATCGATCATCCGTACCACTGGCCTTTTCAGAGCAAAAACATGGCAATTAGCCAGGGAAAAGCCTCCTAATAATCCATTCTTCCTCTGAGATCAGTTTAATCGGGGGGGGGGGGGGGGGGGGGGGGGTTTGCTGACTGCCCACAGATATACGATCCTTCTCTGATCCAACCCTCATCCGTCGGGTAAGTGGGTAAAGTAAAGCTCTGATCTGATAGGCTCTTGAATGTTACGGTAAGTGAATCAATTCCCTTTTATTAACTGTCTTATGTATTCATTTTTCACTTAATGCTCCTAGAAATTACATAAAAAAAAAAAAGAAAGAAATGACAGAAAAAAAAAAAGAAGTCAATTTTGCACCGGTGTGATTACAGACATCTAAAGCATTTAACTACCATCTATTTAATGCTAAATGTACAGTAATCATGGTACACCAACAGCATGTAATAGCACAAAACCTGTGTACATAATGACATCATGCTCAGGATCTATAATAGCACTCCGCTCCACAGGTGCGCGCCGCTGAAAAGCACACCGGCCTTAGATTACAGTATTAATCATTTACCTTTACAGGAAGATGACTTGGGGTTTGTAAAAGGAACATCTGGAGACTACTGACAGTTTTCTAGCGTTTTGGTAATGTTACACATGCGGCAGATTCAGGTACCATTACTAATTCTACAGAGTGGAGCGGATATTGCACCAAATTCTAAAGCAATTACCTCCAGTTCCTAGTTAACAAAACTGGAGGTAGAAATTAAAAAAGGATAAGTTCACCTTTGTACAAAAAATAATAAAATGCACATCTTTTTGCAGGTAAAAAATAAATAAATAACTAGGAGCCTGTAAAGCATTGCACCAGAAATCAGGAGATCGCCGATGCCATGCAGGTCTCCTGCAGACGATCAGTGCATCTGCTTACCCGTACATAGCGTACAGCAGGGTTCGACAAAATCCGGGCGCCCGGTCGTAATCGCGACTAGAATTAGCAAAGCCGCTGCCTCAATTACCGGCCGACGCAGCGGGGGGCGCACGGAGACACCTCCCATGTCTCCGTGCGCTCCCACCACCCCACCGCGATCGCGTCGAGTAATTGAGGCCGCGGTTTTGCAGCCTTCTGCAGGCCTAAGCTTCCTTCTGGGATCTGGCCCCATCTTGCTGTGGCTGTTGGCATGACAAGTAAACCAGCAATTGTAATGGAGCTTCCCCAGTGTTTTCACTGCCATCTCCTTCCCTCCAATTAGAGCCCCCAAACATTATATTTTTTATTTTAACACCCTAGAGCAGGGATATGCAATTAGCGGACCTCCAGCTGTTGCAGAACTACAAGTCCCATGAGGCATAGCAAGACTCTAAAAGCCATAAGCATGACACCCAGATGCAGAGGCATGATGGGATTTGTAGTTTTGCAACAGCTGGAGGTCCGCTAATTGCATATCCCTGCCCTAGAGAATAAAATGGCGGTTGTTGCAATACTTTGTTACCCCGTATTTGCGCAGCGGTCTTACAAGCGCACTTTTTTTGGAAAAAAAAATACACTTTAATTAAAAAATAAGACAACAGTAAAGTTAAGCCAATTTTTTTATATATTGTGAAAGATAATGTTATGCCGAGTAAATTGAAACATGTCACGCTTCAAAACTGCGTCCACTCGTGAAATGGCGACAAACTTTTACCTTTTAAAATCTCCATAGGCGACGTTTAAAAAAATTCTACAGGTTGCATGTTTTGAGTTACAGAGGAGGTCTAGGACTAGAATTATTTAACTAGCGTTACCAATCGCGGCGATACCTCACATGTGGTGTTAGAACACCGCTTACATATGCGGGCGCTACTCACGTATGCGTTTGCTTCTGCACGCGAGCTTGGCGGGACGGGGCGCATTTTCTGGCTCCAAACTTTTAGCTGGCTCCTAGATTCCAAGCAAATTTGTCAAACCCTGCTGTACAGGTAAGTTGATACTCACTGACAGAAATATCCAACTATGACAGCGCTGTGGCAGTTCATTGAGAACTACAAGCAGACAGCAGCTAAGGATGTTGGGACTTGTAGTTCATTGACAGAGCTCTGTGTGTGTGAGTGGGCAGAGCCCCGCACAGCCGCACTGCTTTTAAAAAGAGACAGCTATTAGCGAGCAGCAGCACTGGGAACGTGTTACATGCTCCACCCTAAAATCAGGTAGAACATGTAATGTGTTCCCAAAGGTGAACTTATCCTTTAACACCTACTCCGTACAACCACCCTGTCAGGTTTTTCCCTGTTCAATCAGCGCCACAGCCTATAACCGGCAGCACTGATCAGTGTATTCTGATGGTAAGGAAGTCTCCCTGCTGTCAGAATACAAAAGCAGAGTTCCACCCAAAAGTGGAAGCTCTGCTTATCCGATTCCTCCCCCCTCCAGTGTCACATTTGGCACCTTGGGGGGGGGGGGGAGCTGATACTTGTCAAAAACAGGTACGCACTCCCACTTCTGTGTAAGGGCGCCTCAGCGACTTACATTATTTATGGCCCCTCCCCCCCCGCCTTCTGGGGAGACACACACAGGTCCCAGAAGACAGCGAGACCATTCAAAAAGCGCAGCGCGACTCATGCATTTGCAGTAGGAGACGGGCTGTGAGTCTACTTTGGATGCCGGCATCGCGGGCTCCCTGGATAGGCAAGTGTTCTTATATTAAAAATCAGCAGCTACAGTATTTGTAGTGCGGGCTGGAACTCTGCTTTAAGTCACACAAAAGCTACTACATTGCTTTGTCAAAAAAGGTGAAACACGGTTACCTCAAAGTTCTGTAGACTAATAAGAGTCATACACACTTAGGATTCCATTTTTTTTTTTTTTTTTTTTTTTACTAGTATAACTTTGATCTGCGAATTTTGTCAGGACTGCGGTATTATGGCGGACACATCGGACACTTTTGACACATTTTTGGGACCATTAACATTAATACAGCGAACAGTGCTATAAAAATGCACCGATTACTGTATAAATGTGACTGGCAGGGAAGGGGTAAACACTAGGGGGGCGAGGAAGGGGTTAAATGTGTATCCTGGGAGTAATTCTTACTGTGGGGGGAGGGGACTGACTGGGGAAGGTGACCGATGCTGTGTCCCTATGTACAAGGGACACAGCATCAGTCTCCTCTCCCTGAGGACGTGAAGCTCTGTTTACACACAGAGCTCCACGTCCCTGCTGTGTCACTGCCGATCGCGGGTACATGGCGGACATCGCGGCCGCCACGCACGCGCATCAGCATCTCGGGCTCGCGCGCCCCCCAGTGGCTAAAGGCCGTATATAGACTCCCGGCAATTAAGAGGCACATTGTGGCCGTAAAAACCCGCCGGGCGGGAAGTGGTTAAACAACATTTGTCAATTTTTGTTTTTTTAAATGTTCATATGAACATTTGTTTGAAATCTACTAATGTTTTTTTTTTTTTCACCTCAGACTTAACCATTTGCAGAGGAAGGTCGCGAGATTTGCCCGCCATATCTCCTTCCTGGTTTCGCATCATATGTGGAAGTTTTTTTGTGTGGGTTTTTTTTATTTTTTTCCCCCTCTCGTATCCAAAAAGAGCAAATATATATTTTATCTACTTTTACATATGTTTAAACATTTCTACTTTAATTCTTATAACCCTTCCCCCCCCCCCACCCCCCCCCCCCCGCCCGCCCCTCCACCTGGACCTCCAGTTGCCTGTGTCTTCTGATCATTCTTAATACTTTCTTATATTGGATCCATCCTTAAAAGTCTGAAAAAGTCTTACCAAGTACTATGCCCTATGCACCCATTAGCTCCGCAAATGTCATGGAATGTTTAAACTCTGTCCACTTAGACCAGGTCTTTTCAAACTCCTCTAAACCGTCTGAATCGCTTAACCTTAGGAATTCTAAATTTTGAATGGAATTCATTTTATTACACCATTCTTTAATGGAGGGGCTTTCCCTTTCTTGCCAGTGAAATCTACTAATGTTTGACCAGCTTTATTCTTTGTTGCAGGTGTCGCAGGTGTCTCAAAATTAGATTTTTCATAACTTTCTTTCTTGGCAACAACTGCTCATCAGGCCCATCTACCTAGTGGGAAAACTTGACAGAGGTTCTTAGTCCCTCCCCACTCTATCCAAAATGTTTGAAAACATTTGCCCAAAAAAAAAAAAAAAAATGAAATAAATCATTAACCTCTTACACCCACGTTAAAGCTCAAGGAATGCTACTGCGCGGTCCTGAATTGCCGGGGAGGGCGTCTATTGTGCATGAGCTGCCTGTGGGGTGCACTTTGTGTTTACTGAGTCAACAAGACTCGGCTGATCACAGATTAGAGTAAGGGGCCGGACCCAAACCCCTTACCACTTGATCGGATGTCAGCCAATGACAGCTAATCACGTGATGTAAACAAAAGATTGGCAAGCTGCTTTTTTTATGCTCACACTGCCAGCGTGAGCAGAAAAAAACCCCAAAAAACAGCAATTACCGGCTTCTGTCAAAGGGACAGCGGTTCCAAACAGAAAGCCACTACCGCCTCATCTGTGCCCACCATTGCCACCTGCCAGTGCTGCCCATCAGTACCACCTCGGCACCCATCAGTGAAGCCTCATCAGTGCACATCGAAGAAGAAAAATAACCTGTTTGCATAATTTTTGTCTTTTCTTAGTTCTTTTAGCACAAAAAAACAAACAAAAACAAAAAAACAAAAAACAAAAAAAAAAAAAAAAACAACAGCAGTGACTAAATACCACAAAAAGATAGCTCCATTTGTGTGTGTGTGTGTGTGTGTGTGTGTGTGGGGGGGGGGGGGGATTCACTTGGATAGAGTGTTGCATGACCGTGCAATTGTCATTCAAAGCGTGACAGTGATGAAAGCTGAAAATTGGCCTGGGCAGGAAAGGGGTTTAAGTGCCCTGTAAGAATGTGGCTAAAGAATCTGATGGTTATGCATCATAAAGAACCAATTCAATGCTGCACCATATCACACAGTTCCACCCGATAACAGAACTGGTGAGAAAGAATCGGCACTTCACGTTGAAAAAAATAATCAACTCATAATGTGCTGTTGTTGTCCTGTGTCAGCACACATCGTATATTACGAATTACACTGTATTATTCTCAATGCCCCACAGTACAGCAAAGTACTATTGTGCTGATGAAACAAAAAGGACTATGGAGCCAGCACTACTTATGAACAACTGACAAAATGTATTCATTCGTGTCCGATAAAAATAAGAAAAAAAAATAAGTCACCATATGAGGTCTGGCAAGCCCTGAATGTCACCATCTTCTTACCAAGTCAACTTAGAATTAAAAGCATCATATCCATATCAAGTCCAGGTTAAGGCTCATACACACTAAGAAAATTAGGCAAACATTTTCGTTCGAAGAACGATCGTGTGTACGCAACTTTCGACAGCCGATTTGCGAGCTTCCAAATTAAAATTACCGAACGGACAAACTCCAGAAGCGAAAGATTGCGCATGATCAGAAACAAAAAAAGCCTTTGTCGTACGAGAATTTCCATACATTTCCTTACTTGGTTCCGACTTGCTGTGAAACAACCAGGAAAGTTGGAAGACCGTTCGCCCCAATTTTCTTATAGTGTGTACCCCACTTTAAGAGACGAACATGAGCCATGTAAAAAGTTGGTTGGACTTCCACTTAAAACAGCAAATCTCCTAAAATGATCAGTCGCAAACAGTTTTGGGTAAAACAGTTGTTACCTGTAAAAGAAGGTAGTAAATGCTCACCTTTACAGTTGTCAATGTTGCTCAACACTTCTCCAGTCACCAGAACCAGTCCCCTGGAAGGAGAACCAACACTACTGGGAACGTTCTTCTGAGGCCCCCGCAGCTCTCAGTGGTTCCTCCTGACCTGTACCTGTTACAGGCTACATTAGCAACATGAAGGTTAGGAGGAAGGAACAATTTAAAGGTCCTAGAAGGTTGACATTCACATAAGTGTTGGGAACTCTGAGGTTTCGGGAGAAAATGGATTTGTGAAGGGAGCAGAGTCAAGAAAAGAGCGAGTGTGTACTCCTTTCATTTGCAGGCAAGAAAAAAAAAAAAAGTCCTCTTTGAAGAAAAATAAAGGGAAAATAAATTGCTTGAGATGACAAAAACCTAAGATATTCCTTTGATTTGTAGATTCCTTCTTATTTCACTTTGTGTCTCCAGAATAGGAAGTGAAATTCTAAATACACAAGTTGTATCAGTCTGTCTATCTACAGTACAGACAGTACAGCAAGTCCAGTTTGTTCAGAAAAAAGGGGCAGAGAGCTGAAATTACACTCCACAGAGCTCAGTGAGGAGAGTTCCGAGAGCCGATTGGAAGGAAGAAACACCCCCCTTCACACAGCACACAGGAACACAGCTGAGACTGACAATCAGCTAGAGCTCCCTCCCCTGTCTCCATTTTTCTCTTGGCATCATGAAAACTTGTCAGAAGAGACTCAGAGCCGGTTCACACTGGGGCAGCACGACTTGCCGAGTGACTTGGCAAGGCAATCTGCCCAAGACTTCAGAGGCGACTTGCAAAAGGACTTCTGTATTGAAGTCAATACAAGTCGCCCCGAAGTCGTCCCAAAGTAGTACAGGAAAAAACTTCTAAGTCGGAGCAACTTGAGTCGCTCCTATTAGAATGGTTCCATACTACAGAACGGAGCGCGACTTGTCAGGCTGGTAAGTCGCCCGACGAGTTGCCCCTGTGTGAACCGGCTCTCATGCTGACAGAGGAACGAATGAGCAGACAGAAATTATATTTAGTACTCTGGTTTGAGATAATTTATACACTATGCTTTGTTCATATTTCATGTGTGAGGTTAACAACCACTTAAAAATAAAAATGTATAGTGAAAAATATTGGAATTGCCCTTGAACAAGAATGAATGCGGAGGGAGCTGTTTTAAGCTCCCCGAGCACATGGGAATGGTGGCAGAGGGAGTTTCTAGGCCCCCTCGGTGCTGCATGCTGCACACCTGTGGGAATTAGAAGGGCGTGTCCCGGTCTGATAGGGGGTGGTTTCCCCTCCCTAGCACACCTGAAAGGTAAGGGGCTTTATTACAGGCAGCCAGGGACCAATGACAGGCGGGCCATAGGTCACAGGGACGCAGGGAACTTGCTGGAAAGAAGGTAGTTGATTTAAGGCAGGAGCGAGCAAGCGTGGGCACCAGTGCCTCAGGAGCCATTACCTTATTTTGAACTCCCGCGCCCCCGAGCTGCAATGAAGAGCCTGGTAAGAAGGATCCTTGAGAGAGCGGGCGCTGAAGACGGGGACTCCTGGATGGAGCAGTGTCTCTCTCTACCTCACACCCAGGACACACAGCGCACAATAGCCTCTACAGACCAGAGCACGTCAGCTGGCGCTGCCTCCGGGCCCGCCTCCGGACTTACCGCACCAGTGGCATCCTCCCCATGCTACTTTCCGCACCCATTGGACGGTTCAGCAGCGGGCTCATGGGGATTGGACGTTGGCAGTGTCAGTCAGCTGGCTGGCACACACATAGGCAGCATGGAGGAGGAGGCGCCTCCGGCCTTCCCAGCCCTCACGGACGGAGCAGAACCTTCACCACAGAAGCGGAGGAAGTCTAACAGACTTCCCGCTGCCAAGGCGGACGCTACGGCACCTCCGGCCAGGGGGTCACAGAGAGGAAGGAACGGAGGAGGACAGCGGGGGGGCCGCGCCAAGAAGTCGGGCCCTCCTCTTAATGATAGTGCAGCACCCAGTGTTTTTTCTCAACAGGTTCCAGCACAGGCGGCACTCGCTGCAGACACAGGAAGACCCATGCTGCTGGCTTCTCCCGGCAGCGGCATCAGCAGGTCATGGAACGCAGCTGGGTCCATGGGAGCACCCAGCACACAGACAGCGTTTGAACCACAGCAAATCCCAGTGATATGTGCCCAGACGGTCCCTGCGTCAGGTCCAGGTAATGAAAATCTGTCTCAGTTACAGCTGCTAACTTCCCTCACTGCTTCTTTGTCTTCTATCATTGCTGGTATGTCTCCTAACTTACCTGTTCCTCAGAACTGTTCTGCAGCCACTGTTTGGGCCAACCAAGAGGAGGGTAGGAGCGGCCTGGGGTTGGGTGGAAGTGTATCACAACCTTTGCATGTCAGTGGGATGGATATACCAGTGAATGTACCTGAAATTTGTGCTAGGGAAGCTCTGCCTTGCACATTGTCACCTTTAGGTTACCACCTAACCACAGCCACAAAAGATAAAATTGTCAAGGGTGATTTTGTTGACCTTTTGTCACTTTTACCTTCAGCAAAGGAGTCAGTGTTCAGGGAAAAAACGGAGGAGAGGGAAGGGGACAGGCGCAGGCCAGTGGCAAGAACCTTTAATAACTGGTTACAGGCTTTTCTGATTTACTCTAGTGTAATATGCGAGAAGTACCCTGATAAAAGTGTGGGTTTGATGCGTTTTGGAAGCGTATAAGAATTTTGGTGGTGTCTCATGGTTCTCATACGATGAGTCGTTTAGACAAAAATTATCTGTTCACCCCAATCTACAATGGGGATCAAAAGACATTGGGTTGTGGCTGAACCTTTTTCTGCCTCAGAGAGGGTTCACCCCCAGGCCCCAGTCACCAAATGCGGGCGCTCCAGCCGCCTCTTATAGAAAAGGAATATGTTTTTCCTTTAACGATTCCCAGTGCAAGTTCCCTGGCACTTGCAGGTATAGGCATGAGTGCGCATTTTGCGGGGGGACTCACCCAGTCGCTAAATGTTTTAAAAAAATGGCAGTTGCCAACCAGCCACAATACAGGGAGTCCTTTCCGAAGAGCGGCATCCCCGGTGAAGTTACAAGAAATGCTCCCGTGGCTCCTAATCTACACAGACAGGCAGACAGCCCAGCTACTATGTGAAGGTTTCAAGGAAGGTTTTAGACTCCCCCCTTTTGAAGGGCAGGGTTGTATAGTTGGGAAAAATTTAAAGTCAGCAACAGACTTCCCTGAAGTAGTTAGGGAAAAGATTTTTAAAGAGCTCAGGGAGGGTAGAATTTCAGGCCCTTTTCTGCACCCCCCGTTTAAGGACTTCAGGGTCTCCCCTCTTGGGGTGGTCCCCAAAAAAGAAGTAGGGTCCTTCAGGTTGATCCACCACCTGTCTTCTCCGGTGGGGGATTCCCTTAACGATCAAATTAGCGAAGAAATGTCATCGGTAAATTATCTAACATTCGATGACGCTTTAAAAAAACTACGCGTGCTGGGTAAGGGTTCTTTCCTGGCTAAGGCAGACATTCAATCTGCTTTTCGTTTATTACCAATTAACCCTTTGTCCTTCAATTCATTAGGTTTTGTTTTTGACGATTGTTTTTTCTTTGACCGTTGCCTCCCAATGGGCTGCTCCCTCTCCTGCAGCTATTTCGAATCATTTGCCACATTCCTGGAATGGGTAGTGCAGAAACAATCTGGCTCAACCTTCCTGGTTCACTACCTAGATGATTTTCTTTTCCTTGGGAGGTCGTTTGCTGACTGCATGAAGGTACTGAATTATTTTTTGGAAATATGTAGGACATTCAATATCCCTTTAGCGCACGAGAAGACTCTGTATCCGTCAACACGGCTAGTTTTTTTTGGGAATAACAATTGACACCTTAGCAATGGATTTTGAGCTTCCTGCTGAGAAGGTGTCTCAATTAAGGGACAATTTGTTCAGAATGATCAGAAAAAAGAAGGTCATTCTGAAGGAAGTTCAAAAATTGCTGGGGATGCTGGCGTTTGCATCAAGGGTTCTTCCCGTCGGTCGGATTTTTTCAAGGCGTCTCTACCTGGCGATTTCGGGTTTCAAATCCCCCACGTCTCACATCAGAATCTCTTCGGAGATAAGAGAAGACCTCCTGGTATGGTCACAGTTCTTAGAAAAATTCAATGGAAGAGCAGTTTTCCAGTCTGAATTTGTGACTGATCAAGATTACAGTTTGTTTACAGATGCAGCAGGGTCAGTGGGTTTTTCAGCCCTGTGGAAAACCCATTGGTGCGCTTCATTGTGGCATCCTAGCTGGCGTAGGAAAGGGCATACGAAAAACATAGTTATTCTGGAGCTCTTTCCTATTGTGGTCGCACTAGAGTTATGGGGCGACCATTTCAGGAACAAAAGAGTTATGTTCAGCACGGACAATAAAGGGGTGCTTTTCGCAATAAATTGCTTATCGTCCAAATCCCCCCCGGTAATCTCCCCGATTCGTTACCTAGTTTTTAAGTGTTTGAGTTTAAACATTTGGATAAAAGCCCGTCATATTCCAGGTAAGCTGAATGATATAGCGGACTCTCTCTCCCGGTTACAGATGGAGAGATTCAGGTCTCTGTTCCCAGCCGCGGACGAGAGGGGGATCCAGTGCCCAGCACACCTGTGGGATCTGATATAGACTTTGTGCGTATGAATATAGTAAAATCCATCGCCCCAGCTACAATGTCTGCATATTCCTCAGCATGGAGGTTGTGGTTGGCCCATTTGGCCTCGATGAGGGAACATCAGCTGGCTTTTTCCGAAAAATTGGTGCTATCTTTTCTGAACAAATTAATGGCTAGTAACCTGTCATGGTCCCAGGTCAATAAAATCCTGGCCGGGATCTCTTTTTTCGGCAAATTGAATAACTTTCCTCCTTGCTCCTCTTTCTTTTCGGTTCACCAGGCATTAAAAGGCTACAGGAAAGGCTCCCAGAATAGGGACAATAGAATGGCGGTTACTCCTCCCTTGCTTACCAAATTATGCTCGGCGGTCGGGGCTATATGTTTTTCGCGCTACGAAGCGTCCCTTTTTCGTGCTCTTTTTTCTCTTCTTTTTTTCGGAGCGTTCAGGATATCGGAGCTAGTCGCTCCCAATAAGAAATCGGAGTCCAACTTTAAATTTGAACATATGATTTGGGGCTCTTCACGTTTTTCTATATTTGTACCGAGGTCAAAAACTGACCAGTTGGGAAAAGGGACCTGGCTAACGCTGCACTCTTTGCCAGAGTCTCCTATCTGCCCGGTCAAACTAGTCGGGCAGTTCTTGCAAGTTAGAGGGGTAGAAAGGGGGTCATTCTTTATTCACGACAGTGGCACCCCATTGTCCGTGTACCAGTTCAACGCGGTTTTTCGGAAATGCTTGTCTACACTAGACTTGGGGGGGTTTCCTCTCTCGTCACATTCCTTTAGGATAGGTGCGGCCACAGAGGCAGCTAGGCTTGGTTTGGATGTTGTTAGCATTAAGCGCATTGGTAGATGGCAGTCAGATGCCTATAAGCTTTACATTCGTCCTCACTGTCCAATTTAATTTCTAGGTCAAGCTTTATCAGTATGGATTGTAGGTCACTCCTACATATTTTGGGCGGAAAGAAGAGCTTCGCGACGAGTCTATACCGGAAGCTTAAATTTTGACCCCAAGTGGGTGAACATTTGTTGGCACGGAAGAAGGGGTATGGTATGGCGTAACCTATTTGATGAATTAAGTTTATTGTTTCAGTCAATGCCAATCCCGGACGTTTTGATTCTCCACCTCGGTGGAAATGACATAGGGAAAAGGAAAACCCTGGATCTGATTCTTCAGATCAAATATGATTTAAGTCAATTTAAACTTTCCTTTCCTGAGGTTCAGTTGGTCTTCTCAGAAATAGCCCCAAGACTTATTTGGCTGAACTCCCCTTTAGAAAGAGTTAGAAAGAGGATAAACAGAGCGGTAGCTAAGTTCATGCCCGAGATCGGGGGATTATCCTTCCGTCATGTAGATTTAGAAGGGGGGTTGGTCGGCCTCTTCAGGATGGACGGGATTCATCTCTCAGAGGTTGGGCTCGACATATTTAACAATGATTTGCAGAGCATGGTGGAGTTGGCCGCGAGGTTGGGTGGTTGGGCCGGTGTCGTCTCTAGGGTGCTACCTAGAAACGGGTCCGGCTAGTGGGGATAGTTATAATAATGAGTTAATACCCAACCTGAGCCGTATAGCTAGGTTGATGACTATTGTTGGTTCAAGTTAACAAGTGTTTTGATGGTTGTACATACAATGGTTGTATGAGTAATAAAGTTGATGAATTAATAAAATGTTGATACCAGTAATAAAGGCCTGCGGCCAAGTTTAACCCACCACATGTCTCTTGGTCGTTAATGAATAGGTTTATTCTGCATACAGTCCCATGAATGCGGAGGGAGCTGTTTTAAGCTCCCCGAGCACATGGGAATGGTGGCAGAGGGAGTTTCTAGGCCCCCTCGGTGCTGCATGCTGCACACCTGTGGGAATTAGAAGGGCGTGTCCCGGTCTGATAGGGGGTGGTTTCCCCTCCCTAGCACACCTGAAAGGTAAGGGGCTTTATTACAGGCAGCCAGGGACCAATGACAGGCGGGCCATAGGTCACAGGGACGCAGGGAACTTGCTGGAAAGAAGGTAGTTGATTTAAGGCAGGAGCGAGCAAGCGTGGGCACCAGTGCCTCAGGAGCCATTACCTTATTTTGAACTCCCTCCCCCCCTCCCTTGTCGCGGCCTAAATTATTACGTGGTTCCGGTTGGTTTTGTGAATAAACAACTGGGGATAGTTATAATAATGAGTTAATACCCAACCTGAGCCGTATGGCTAGGTTGATGACTATTGTTGGTTCAAGTTAACAAGTGTTTTGATGGTTGTACATACAATGGTTGTATGAGTAATAAAGTTGATGAATTAATAAAATGTTGATACCAGTAATAAAGGCCTGCGGCCAAGTTTAACCCACCACATGTCTCTTGGTCGTTAATGAATAGGTTTATTCTGCATACAGTCCCATAAAGATATGAATTCTTGATATAAAGAATGAGATAACCCAATTAAAAAAAAATAAAAAAGTAAAAACCACACCTTTAAAAAATAAGAGATAAAAAAAGATATACTTTTAATAAAAAAATATTCACCAGTACGATTTGGACGAGGAGTTTCTAGTTGCCTTAGGTAACCTTACATATTTAGGAGCTTCATTCTATGATGCCAAGTAAAATCCAAAGCAGAGTTCAACTGTGGCCCTGGAGTCGGCCATAAAGTTTGTAAATGAGAATCCGCATTTCCTTCCAGCTGGCTTCCTCACTCAGTTTTCCGTGAAATTCCACATCAGCTGCAACCAAAATATCACACAGGCAGCGCTACAAAGAAAATATTTGAGGACCGCAGCCTGGAAAACCAAGTGCCAAGAATACAATTAAACACTAAACTCTACAGGAAGCACCCTACAGTGGGCATGGTAGAACCCAGCCATTGAAACGTGCCCTAAGATTACAGTAGGTTGCAGAATCAGCGCATCTTGTGTATCACAGAACATTATTCTGTTACTTTATACACAAACACGACAACCACAGGTCCCAGACACTCCCAAAACATTTTCCTGCGGTATTAAAATTCCATTCACTTAGACAAGCAGTTGGAACCTCTTTTACAACAGTAAACTATGAAAACGCAGCAGAGGTTAACGCGGAATTGATGTTTCAAACTGAACAGGAGCAGTGCCAGAGGAAATAACTTATAGGCGCTAAGCAGTGCGTAACAAAGACCCACATACAGTACTACTTACACAATATAAACTTTATTCATAAATGATATACACATCTACATTTCTTTGGTGAAAAGAACATAAATCAGTGTCAATTATTTTGTTTTCTCATTTCTCAAGGCCCAAAAACACCAGGACAGTAAAAATATCCCCCAAATTACCCCTTTTTGGAAAGTAGACAGTCCAAGGTATTTAGCAAGAGGCATGGCAAGTTTTTTAAAGCTGCAATTTATTTTTTTACACACAGATTGCTTATAACCGTGAAATTAACTGTTATAAGCAACCAATTTTTCAGAACAAAAACTATTCATTCAGGCTGTGTTCACACTAATGCAAATTGGATGTGGGTTTCTTCGCATTCAATTCGCATGACAGGAGGAGATTGTGACCGGCCCTCTATGGAGCCAGTTCATACATCTCCGTGGCAGCTGCAGAGTGGCATGCACAAGAGTCCTGTGAGTCTTTGGCTCAGTTTCAGGGCCGAATTCAAGCATAAATTCTGCCCCGATTCGTCCCTGAAAAAACAGAGAACAGGGACGCAACGGACCCCTGCTGGAAGCTGCATCTGTCTTAGATGTGACCCTATCCTCAGTGTTTACTATTATGATTAGCTGTAATTGGCTACAGCTAATCACATGGTACTGATGGGGTTGTGACTAGGGTTGCCACCTCATCCCTTTAAAAAGGAACACATATTAATTACACAGGTTCTGTGGCTAATTAAGGAGGTAATTAGACTCATTTGGTGCCTTTCCTGCATTAAATTAACCTCAGAACCTGTGTAATTCATATGTGTTCCTTTTTAAAGGGATGAGGTGGCAACTCTAGTTGTGACTGTACCATTTGATCACTGTGACCAATCATGGAGAACACCACAATAGTACACAGTTAATTACATGAATTGAAGCCATCCATTGTGTATAACCGTCATGTGATCTGCAGTGATTGGTGCGACGGCCTGCTACTGATACCATATGATCTCTGTGACCAATTCGGCCGGTGCCATTGCCGGCAATAACCGCCGATTTGGCATGTGATTTGAGATGTCAAATCGCTGCAATGTGAACCAGGGCTAAGGCCCGGTTAACATTAGTACGACATACATTCCGACTTTGGGAGCACATGTCGCATGATGTGTACAAATCAATGATTCCATATGAGAGCCATCTTAACTGGTCCAACAGAAGTCGATTCGACTTTGAAAAAGGTTTCTACATTATTTTGGTCCTGTTCAGCCCATTCAATATCATTGAAGTCAGATCCTTGTCCTAACCATCCGACTTGTGATATCAGACATGGTGATTACAGCAGCAGGAAAAAATTATTTCTGTCACTCTGGGATTGTTTTGATTGGTCAAAAGGACAAGTCGAACTATCTCAAAGTTAGAGCAAAATCGTATCCTGTTCATTCAAGTTGGATGGAAGTAGGACCAATGTCACAGGGCAAAATCAGATCGACAGTTGTACAAGTGTCTTGTCATACCAGTGTGAACCCGGTCTTAGGGGTTGATTTACTAAACTGAAGAGTGCAAAATCTGGTGCAGCTGTGCATGATAGTTAATCGGCTTCTAACTTCAGCTTGTTCAATTAAAGTGGTTGTAAACGATTACCTCCATTCAGAGACAGAGCCGTGATCCAGCCCCCTCTCTCTCCTCATTGGCTCACTGCCTTTGACAGCAGCGGGAGCCAATAGGGCTGCACTGCTGTCTCAGTCAATGAGGAGGGGAGTCCCGGACTGCCAAGTCTCTCGTGCAACATCGCTGGACCTAGAGGAACCTCAAGTAAGTATTAGGGGGGCTGCTGCACACAGAAGTTTATCTTAATGCATGAATAAAAAAATTAATAAAAAAAACTGACTTTACAACCGCTTTAAAAACGTTGCCAAAAATCTGAGACAATTGGTTTCTATGCAGAACTGCACCAGATTTTGCACTCTCCAGTTTTAGTAAATCAACCCCTTAGTGCTCTGGATTGAGAAGAGTCCACACTATAGAGCGATATGCTTTGTTCAGATTTCATGTCTGAGGTTTACAACCACTTTAGGCATTCAACCAACCGCCATTAATCCTCTTTTACCGTTTGGCTAGTTAGCGTTTTATTTTATTGGATTACCCTCCTAACAATTACTGGACTTTGTTACTAGCTAGACCCTATTTTGTGTTATGCGACCATTAACCTTTATTGGCCAAATGTTGCGGCCAGAATGCTCAATCGCATTCTCACTTAAAATATAAATGAATAATAGCATGTCGTCCTATGCATGTCACATCCGCCAGCTCTGAGCTATACCAGGGTAGATAAAATCTGGCATCCCGGATTTCCCTATGCAGTAATACTTTGGATTAAAAGAAACGCAGTATTACAAGCAACATTTTATTTCAATTTTGACTTGATCTGTGAGCGCCGACTTTACATACGAGCAGTACAATCCATGTAGTAAAGCCGCTGGTGTATGCAGTACTGCATGTGGCCAGAGGTCCAGGTGCTTCTCCAAGCGCTTCGGGGAGAATTAGAAAACAGTCCCAGCTGGGTGGGGCGCGTGTAATGTGCGTCGGAGCACCAGAAAGTGTCAACAGTTCCCAAGTGTCTCCTTGAGTTTTTCCATTAAGCTCTGGGAACCACCAGCACCCACGCACCTCTGGCCACATACAGCACTGCATACACCAGCGCCCCCGCATCTCTGGCCACATACAGCACTGCATAAACCAGCACCCCTGGGCACATACAGCACTGCATACACCAGCGCCCCCGCACCCCTGGGCACATACAGCACTGCATACACCAGCGCCCCTGCACCTCTTGCCACATACAGCACTGCATACACCAGCGCCCCCGCACCTGTGGCCACATACAGCACAGCACTGCATACACCAGTGCCCTTGGCCACATAGAGCACTGCATACACCAGCGCCCCCGCACCCCTGGCCACATACAGCACTGCATACACCAGCGCCCCCGCACCTGTGGCCACATACAGCACTGCATACACCAGCGCCCCCGCACCTGTGGCCACATACAGCACTGCATACACCAGCGCCCCCGCACCTGTGGCCACATACAGCACTGCATACACCAGCGCCCCCGCACCTGTGGCCACATACAGCACTGCATACACCAGCGCCCCCGCACCTGTGGCCACATACAGCACTGCATACACCAGCGCCCTCGCACCCTTGGCCACATACAGCACTGCATACACCAGCGCCCCCGCACCTGTGGCCACATATAGCACTGCATACACCAGCGCCCCCGCACCTGTGGCCACATACAGCACTGCATACACCAGCGCCCTCGCACCCTTGGCCACATACAGTACTGCATACACCAGCAGTGGTTGTGGAACGAATCATCTGATTTTACATTATTTCTTATGGGGAAACTTGCTTTGATATACGAGTGCTTTGGATTACAAGCATGCTTCTGGAACGAATTATGCCTGTAATCCAAGGTATTACTGTAGACGCAAAATTTGTCCTTGCTGAAGAACATATATTTTCTATATGCAAAAGCACCATCTAGTTGCAATAAAAAATAAAGCCTGAATTTTACTTAAGTCTCTTCCTTCATGTCCAGATAAAGCAGCTATGAATTATGACTCATAAACAAATAACTAATTATTATGGTTGTTGGGTTTTTCCAAGGAACTCATTTGCATACTGAGAACTTTAGCCAATCCCAGGTACAAAACCTTCTTCCTGCGAGAATACCATCACTTTTCAAGCTAAATATACAGCAGTACCCCTCCCCCCACAAGTGCAGCAGTTAGATTATCCCAGACCTCCACATCAAATGACTTCATATCGCTCTCGGTATAAAATTATATTTGTGGGGAAAGACACAGTTATGTTTATCTCGGAATGAAAACCACGGAGGATTCCAGAGTCTGCATTATAACAGATTAGGATACAGTCCAGCTCTTAAACAGCTATTCCTATTTTACAAACGCCGGCCTGATTATTGAAAGCTCAGACCGGTTTGTGCATCTGTGGCTGATATCATGAAATTTTTAATCAAGATGACTCCACTGTACGATCCAGGCTAACCGCTTAGAAATCCATTCTCTGCTGGCTACTGCAGTGGAAATTAACAGCAGAAAGAATCAAATAAAAAGGAAGTTATTTCCCAATAAAAAATTGCTTCTGCTACTCTGCATAAAATTTAGTTAACATTAGTCTACCACAATGAGGAATCCTGGGTGACTTATTCAAGCAAATGTGTGTAAAACATCCAATTTCTTTTCCCCTGTACTTTCATTTTCATCTAAATCATGCCTGGAGAAATACTAATACTGGTAGCCACATAAATGAAAACATGGCCACACGAGCTCCAGAATGTTTTACCTTCATCATGATCAGATTTTTTTTGCTATTAAAGGGGTGTTCCAGCCTTTTTTTAAGTTCATTAAAAGTCAGCAGCTACAAAAGGTGGAGCTGCTGGCTTTTAATAAACAGACACTTACCTGCTCCACGGTCCCAGCTCCTCGCCGTCCGGGGCTCCGCTCCGCGCCCCCCTCGCCGGGCCGGCGTCGTCATTCCTAGTGTGGGCACCCGGCAGTGACAGCTTTCGGCTTCACGGCCAAGCAGCACTGCGCATGCGCGAGCGGCACCGTCCGATTGGACATGCACTCGCCTACAGGGAGGGGCTGCAATAAGGCGATTAAGCTATTCGCCTTACCAGCCCCTCGGCGGAAGGAGAAAGTGGGACAGGAAGTCCCACTTCTCCTGAAGCCCCCACTCCCCCCCCAAAAAAAATTACATGCCAAATGTGGCATGTAAGGGGGCAAGGAGTGGATTAAGCGGAAGTAACATTTTTAGGTGGAACTCCGCTTTAAGAACTGGGCTACTTTTCTATGTGAAGTATTCACCCCAGCACCACCTATTACTTACCTGAGCACCATCTCTGTGCGATGTCCCTCGGCCATCCAGGACTCTCCCTTCTGAGTGGCTGAGACACAGCAGCAGTGCCACTGGCTTCCCCTGCTGTCAAAGTCTGTTGACCAATCAGGCGAGAGAGGGGATAGGGTCAAACGGCAGCTCCGTATCTGAATGGACAAACGGAGCTGCAGCTCGGCTCAGGTTCCCCCATAGCAAGCCGCTTACTGGGGGGGGGGGGGGGGTTGCACAACAGGATGGAGGTGTCAGGAGCAGAAAGAAGGAGGAGGATCCAGGGTGCTCTATGCAAATCCACGGCACAGAGCAGGTAAGTATGACTATTTTTTTTATTAACTACATGCCGACCAGCTGCTGTTATACGGCGGCAGGTCGGCTCCACTGCGCGAGAGCCCATAGCTATACGTCGGCTCTCGAAACGGCCACTAGGGGCGCGTGCGCCCCTGCTCGTCCCTGACTCCCATGCCGTCAGGCACCCGCGATTGCTCCCGGTCCTGTCAGGGGAGAAATGCCTGACCGTTTGTTCATACAATGTATGAACAGAGATCAGTCATTTCCCCTAGTGAGGCCACCCCCCCTACAGTTAGAACACACCCAGGGAACATACTTGACCCCTTCCCTGCCAGTGGCATTTTTATAGTAATCCAATGCATTTTTTTAGCACTGATAGCTATAAAAATGGTCCCAAAAATGTGTCAAAAGTGTCCGCCATAATGTCGCAGTACCGAAAAAAAATAAATGCTGATCGCCGCCATTACTAGTAAAAAAAATTTTTTTTATAAAAATTCCATAAAACGACTCCCTATTTTGTAAACGCTATAACTTTTACGCAAACCAATCAATAAACGTTTATTGCGATTTTGTTTACGAAAAATATATAGAAGAATACGTATCGGCCTAAACTGAGGAAAAAATATATTTTTGGGGTATATTTATTATAGCAAAAAGTAAAAAATATAATTTTTTTTCAAAATTGTAGCTCTATTTTTGTTTATAGCACAAAAACTAAAAATCGCAGGAGGTGATCAAATACTACCAAAAGAAAGCTCTATTTGAGGGAAAAAAAGGACGCCGATTCTGTTTGGGAGCCACGTCGCACGACGAAGCAATTGTCAGTTAAAGCGACGCAGTGCCGAATCGCAAAAAGTGCTCTGGTCTTCGACCAGCAATATGGTCCGGGGGTTAAGTGGTTAAAATGAGACTTTACCAAATCACTTTAAACTGACAATTGCGCAGTCATGCAATATTGTACACAACGGAAATTTATATATTTTTTTCCCACAAAAATAGAGCATAATAAAAACTAAAACATATCCAATAAAATAAAGTCTCTTCATAAATTTTAAGCCAAAATGTATTCTGCTATAGGTCTTTCGTAAAAAAAAAAAAAAAAAAAAAAAAAGTGTCAATTAATTGGTTTGTGTAAAGCAGGGTTTCTAAAACGTTGTCTTGCGGCTCACCAAAAGATCTAAAACTTTTCATGGCACACCTGAAAAGATTTAACAATTTTGGTGGTGAGGAACTTAAATTATATACATACACACACACATAAATAATGTTAAACATAATGTGAAGGATACCGTGTTTCCCCGAAAATAAGACGTACTCCGAAAATAAGCCGTAGCGGGATTTCGACACAAAATCGAAATATAAGACATCCCCCCGAAAATAAGACGTAGCGATGGCGTGTCGAATCCCCGAAAATAAGACGCAGCGATGGCGTGTCGTATGCGTAGCGGGCGGGAAAACAAGACGTGATAGGCGTAATGTACTGGTGCGGAGCTCAGGAGCTGTAAAGAAGTCGTGCAGCCCTTCTTATCTGCTCCACAGTATCTCTAAGTGACCGGAGAGGTGTCGGCAGCCCCATAAATACGGTAAGGACGGCTCCATACTGTTGTACCATACTTGCCGGTAAAAAAAATAAGACATCCCCCGAAAATAAGCCATAGTGTGATTTCTGGAGGAAAAATAGATATAAGACGGTGTCTTATTTTCGGGGAAACACGGTATGCTTGCTTTCGAAAGAAAATCAGATTGAAGCGAGGCTCCAAAGTTAACAAACAAGTGCGCATTTCATAAATTTTAAAGAAGTCTCTCTCTCTTTTTCAATTTGATTTCAGTTGATGCTGAAAATCCCCCCCCCAAAAAATCGAAAAAACACAAAAAAGACACAAAATGACAGAATTATTTGCTTTTGAATGGATTGTAGGATATGACTTCAAAACACATCCAGGCTTTTTGGGAAATATTGACCGAAATATATAATTGGAACGATCGAGTTCTCCCGAGATCTTGCACAAGTCTTGCGTTACGAAAGGAACCAATGGATGACAGATAAAAACACAATCGATGTCAGTCTTTGACATAAAATTTTTCAAATCCCTAGCAATGTTAAATATTTTTCTGGTACAATGTTTTTATTGAAATCTGAAAAAGGGGAAACATAACAAATTGTCTGCAGAACGAAGGGGATGTATCAGAAAAAAACAAAAACAGAAAAAAAACGCTGTAGGGGGGGGGGGGAGCTGTAGAACAGAGCAGCGAGCAAGAGGCCCAGGATAAAAGGAGAGAGAAAAAAAAAAAAAAAAAAGAGAAAGGAGAGTCCCCCAGGCTGGAGATGGGGTCAAATTAAATTTAGAGTCCTAGACTAGTCGGTGTAGATTAGGGAGTGAACAAGACCACCACGGGGCCCATACCTTAAGGAAATTTGCATGGGAGTCGTGGAGGACCCTGGACATTTTTTTCATGGATCATAAGGGTCGTCAAGGTATTCTTGACCTCTGTAAATAAGACAGAAGGTTTTTTCCCCCAAGCCCTCGCTATTGTTCGTTTGGCAGCGATAAATATGTGGCCAATTTCTGCTGGTGAGAGAAAAGGCCCGGGATCGGGTAATGGAGTAATGCAAATTTGGGGTCCTTACGAAAGGGAACATGAAATAGGAGAGGATAGTAGGCCAAAGACCCTTGACCAAAATATTACAAGACGGAGACAAGACCACCATGTGTGCAGTTCATCTCCTCGTTGACCACAACCCCGAAAGCATCCGTCATTCCATGATGGGTTTGACTTGGCAATACGGGCTGGGACCCAGTACCGGCGCAGAAGGACTTAATAGGCTGCCCCAACGTGGCAATGTTAAAAGAACATATTTCTATGCTGGACCAGGCCTTAATCCAGTCCACAAGATCTATGGGAGACAGATCACTTACCCATTTAAGCACATAGAAAAGGGTAGTGGAAGAGCTGCTGGAGGTTAGTAAGGAGTAGATCATAGAGATGGTGCCACAAACACCTGGGCAATGCTGGCAGGTGTACTCAAAGGCAGTTATTTGATATGGAAAGGAGTCAAGGTGCCGAAGAGAGGTAATCCAGTGTCGCAGCTAAATGTAATGAAAGTTCGGCAGGCGGAGCTTTATGAGTCTCCTGAATCGAGGACCACATGGAAGGCGCGGGTACGAAGAAAGTGACGAACCAGTGAGAAGCAATGTTAAAATATTTTTCAAAATGCTCACGGCACACCTGCAAATTTCTTGCAGCACACAATTTGAGAAACGCTGGTGCTAAGTAATTAGCATCTACAAACTATGGTAAATATGCTCGAAAATGTATCAATACTGAAGGGCCCAGATAATTTTGTGAGGCCCCAAAATGCCAGGTCAGTACAAATGAGTAGCTCAATGTACTACTCTGGGAGTCAATCGGGGATTTTTTTATTTTCTCTGAATACCCGAGCCGCATCTCAAACCAGCGATGTGCACAAGTGCCTCAGCTCTCCGTGGACGCCGCCTCCTCATTGGCTGAGACAGCAGCGTGAGGCATTGGCTCCCACTATTGTCAATCATAGCCACCAAGCCAATCAGGAGAGAGAGGGGGTTGGGGCCGATCCGTGGGCAACTGTGTGTTCACGAATGGAAAGCTATCCATGACCAGTTGTTGACATTACCATCATGTGATTGCATAGCAATCACACGATACCAAGATACCAGTAACCGTAACAAGTGTGTTGGAAGGCTGCTCTGCCACCGCATGGTGAGATTCCACCTGCCAGTTCAGTAAAACCGAAGCAGGAAGCAGGGGACACCGAATCCAACACACCCAGAAACATTGGATATTGGTGATGTCCATAGCTGTGCAAAAAGGCGAAAAACTGGATTTGTTGCTCGCCCGACTGGTAAATATAAATCATCTTGTTATCACAGGCAGCTTCTGGTTCAGTCTTTCCTTTCCAACAACAGGGTCACTTTAAGGGCAGTGCATTTAATAAAAAACACAATTTGTTAAAATGACTCTGGGCTTTGCACTATTTCCCTATCTTTCCATAAGAATTAGATGTAAATCAGTCTAGCAATGTCACACACAGCAGGCTAAAACAACATTCTCACAACACTGCAAAGAACGCCACATTTTTTTCCATTACAAATTGTGGAACTTAAAGCAGAACTAAAAGCGAGCAGTTTTTACAAAATAGTTCCCTTCAAGGCATGCCGTGAATGAGAACCGTCACAGCTGCTTGTGTCCTCAACCCAACTGTCAGGTCATCAAAAGGCTGGTGTCATAACTGATCACTGCAGCACCATGGCAAGTGAAGACCAAACAGAGGCCAAGATGACAGCTTCCTTTGCTGTAAGAGATAAGAGGGTTTAGACCCACTTTAGACTCGGTTCATACCTATGTGTTGAAAAACATACTATAATCAGTTTAAAATGGTATCCTATTTACATCTTTGCAGTATTCCTGCACTACATTTTTGGCAAGGTGCAGGGACTTGAAGTAAAATAAAAAAAAGTCTTCTGTGTGCAGCAGCCCCCCTCAACCCCCCCCCCCCCCCCAACACTTACCTGAGCCATCAATTTTGCACGAGAGACTCGGCTGTCTGGGACTCTCCATCCTCATTGGCTGAGACAGCAGCAAAGCACCATTGGCTCCCACTGCTGTCACAGTCAGTGAGCCAATTAGGAGACAGAGCCAGGCCTCGGCTTCATGTCTGAATGGACACAGTGAATTCTGCCGAGAAACTCGGTCGTGTGTACGGGGCCTAAGAGGTCCAGGAAGGCAGGTCCACTAGAGCACCAACGCAGATCCCACTGGGAGCTAGAGCATAGATTCCCCAGGGCGCAGAGTCGAAGAGCCAGCAGGTGTTCAACAGAGCCTCTACGGGGAGGATGACTGCGCCACAACTGGCTCTTGGTCATGGACCCCAGGGTCTCCCAGCCGACGGTCACGGTAGGCTACAGGAGAATAGAGAGGAAGCAGCAGCCCAGGATAGTCAGGAGATAAGCCAAAGGTCAGGGCAACCTGTGTGAAAGGGGCCTTGCTGAAAACATGGAGATGACCATTGGGGGAGAGACTGACCTTGGGAGTCCGTTTACATTTCTGTCAGCAGGCTGTAGCCCTTTAAAGTGCATTTAAATCACACACATTTTTTGACAGTAGGAAAGGGTTAAAACTCAGGTTTTATTGTCATTTGGGAAGAGGTGAATGGGACTGCATGCACGAGGATGCATGGAAACACTTGTGTATCCCATGCAGGCAAAACTCATCCCTCGCATGGGTGTACATTTACATCAAGTTCGCCCGTGTGAACAAGACCTTACCCTTTGCATGCATCCTGGTGGACACTGTCATCAGGACTAAAAAGCAAGGAAAAAGCCAAAAAACTGAGTTGCCACTGGCACAGGTAAAAGCATCAAAGAGGAGATTTCCCTTTGGAGAATTTTCCTCTTTCTGTTGTAGTTATGGAATATGAAGTAAATAGGGGTCTCCAAAACACGCATGGTAACCATTCCCTATAGTGAAATTTTTCTTCATTAAAAAAAAAAGAAGGATTGAAAACCGCGAAATCTGCAAGGCAACTACTTAGACGTTCAACAGATAAAAATAGTGAGTCATTTTCTACATTCTAGGAAGCCTTTGAAGCTTCCGAGTGTTGTCAGTGGATACATTTTACACACTAGATTGGCCATCATACAAAAATATACATTTTCAGCAGTGTTTCAAAGGACAACTAAAAGAATCCAGACATGAAGCGAAGAATCCTTTGAGTCTCTTTGCACTTCATTACACCAAGAGACTGCAAGAGGTGACAAGAACCAGGCCGAATTCTCATTCCACATGTACAGTTGGGTCTATGTCTATATCTATATATCTCCATCCATCCATCAATCAAAATTTAACTCGCCTGCTCACATTTTGCGAGTAAATTTTGAGGGCTGGCGAGTGTGAGCTGCCTGGGAGCGGGGGGGGGGGGGGCGAGCAAGGATAGGAGAGTCACGCCGCCGCCCGTTTGTTAATAGCGCAGCGCGGGCCGGGGAACATTACAGCATCAATTCAATAGCCGTGTTCCCGGACGTGCGTGTCATATACAGCTCCTCCACCTTTTCCGGGCACTTTTTTCATGGACAGAGATCACCCATCCTGTCATCCGACGGCTCAGCGGGGATCAACGGATCGATCCCCGCTGAGCAAGCGGAGGTTCACAGGGCGGATCATTACTGATCTGCCCCATGTGAAAGGGGCCTTAGGCTTCTGAAACTAAAATCCATCTGAGAGATAGCAGCAACATTAGGAGTGGCCAAATCAGTTTGGTACATTCTGGAGTAAAGAACGCACTGGCGAGCTCAGCAACATAAAAAGGCCCGGACATCCACGGAAGACAAGACAACAGTGGTGGATTATCGCAGAATCCTCTTTATGGTAATCATAAACTCATTCACAACATCCAAACAAGTGAAGGACACTCTCTAGGAGGTGGGCGTAACATTGACAAAGTCTACAATCAAGAGAAGATTTCACAAGAGCAAATACAGAGGGTTCTCCACAAGGTGCAAACCATTCATACGCCTGAAGAATAGAAGAGCCAAATTAGACACTGCCAAAAAACATCTAAAAAAAGCCAGACCAGTTCTGGAAAAGCATTCTTTAGACAGATGAAAACAAGGATTAATCTGTACCAGAATGACGGGAAGGAAAAAAAAAAAAAAAAGGCTGGAGAAGGCTTAGAAAAGCTCATGATCTGCAAAACATGGTGGGGGCAGTGTGATGGCATGGGCATGCATGGCTTCCAGTGGCACTGGGTCCCTGGTATTTATTGATGATTTGACAGAAGACCAAAGCAGCCGGATGAATTCTGCAGCATTTAGAGATACACTGCCAGCCCAGATTCAGCCAAATGCAGCAAAGTTGATTGGACGATGATCCAAAACACACTGCGAAAGCAACCCAGGAGGTTTTGAAGGAAAAGTGGAATATTCTGCAATGGCCGAGTCAATCACTTGATCTCAACCCAACTGAGCATTTCACTTGCTGAAGGCAAAAACTAAAGGCAGAAAGACCCACAAAGAAACTGAAACCCGCTGCAGTTAGAGCCTGGCAAAGCATCAGAAAGGAGGAAACTCAGTCTTTGGTAATGCCCATGGGTTCCAGACTTCAGGCAGTCATTGCCAGTAGATTCTAAACAAAATATCAAAAATTAACATTTTATTTATGATTATATTCATTTGTCCAATTACATTTGAGCCCCTGAAAATGAGGGGGACTGTGTATAAAAATGATTGCAGTGCCTAAAAACCTTGAACTGAAGCTGAAAGTCTGTACTTCAAATTAAAATTTTAATTTTATTCTGGTGGCATACAGAGCCAAAAAGTATGAAAATTGTGCCCGTGTCCAAATATATATGAACCCAACTGTATGTAGTTTATGGAGGATGGTTAGATCCTAGTATAATTTTTTTTTTTTTTTTAAATGTAAAAATAAATCTTGGGTCTCACGTATTATGCTGTAGCAAACATCTGTTCGCTTTTTTTTTTTTTTTTTTTTTCAGAAAACACGAGCATCATCCCTTGTGATCTCACATGGTCTCATCATAAGACTCAACTTGAGTCTACAAGTTTACATTCCCACTTAGCCAGAGCCATTCACAAAGATTCAACTGTTTCACTATTCAAAGCATGGAGAAAATGCTACATTCCTTCATTTGACAGATGGAAGGGTTATAAGGCTGCATGCACACTGGAAGCTAAAAAAAAAAAAAAAAAAAAAAAAGTAGCTTTGCAGGGAGCCTTTAAACGTTCAGCTTTTTTATTCTCCATTGGAGAAAAAAAAATAAAGCAAAAAAAACCCGCTGGGGAGTTGCGTTTTTGAGCGGTTATTGGCGTTTATTTGCGTTTTCCCACCCAAAAAACGGCACTTTGAACGCAAATTTCATGTGTGCATGGACACATAGGCTAACAGAGTGCAGTTTGTGAGCTTTAGAAAAAAAAAAAAAGCCAAAACGCCAATAAACTACAATTTATCAGCTTCAGTGTGCATGGAGCCTTATGCTGCACCACTTACAGCATATGAAGAGGACACTAAAACAAAGGTATTTCTCATAATCACTGAAGACCAGAAACTGTTCCATAAACATCCAGTATGAATGTTTGCTAGGTTATTAAATAGCAAGACACCAATTTCCTAGGGAATTTCCAGGTGATTGCAGCATATCATTTCAAACAGTAGTGGTGACCAAGAAGAAATGACAATGTGTAAAGTTCTGACTTCCTAGATTATGCAGCATCCAAGAGGTTGGCATTAGGCCCCTTTCACACAGGTCCACCTGTCATATTTGTCAGCGGACCTGAACGGCCGCTCCAAACATCTCTATGGAGCGTTGTGATGTCAGCGGTGACATGTCCGCTGACATCCGATAAAAAAAAAAAAAATCGGGACGGAAGGGAGATCGGATGAGATCTGATGAAAACGGATATGCTGTCCGTTTTCATCCGATCTCTCCATAGGAGTCAGCGGTGTTGGACAAGCTCCTCCCCGCTCAATGAGCAGAGAGTGACTGTCATGTGCCGGGTCAGAGGAAAGATCTCCCGCTGAGCTGGCGGACCACTGCAAGCGGATCCGTCCCCGTGTGGAAGGGGCCTTAAACCTGGGCACCGCACACATGTGGGAGCGCACTCCTAGCACAAAAACCAGGGTCTCATACAGTGAAGGGGAAAAAAAAAAAAAAAAGTATTTTATCCCCTGCCAATTTTGTACATTTTCCCACTGACAAAGAAATGATCAGTCTATCATTTTAATGGTAGGTTTATTTTAAAGCGGTAGTTCGGCGGGATGTGGGTTTTTTTTTTTTTTTAAATAATGTGCAGCACTTACCTTTCCTCCTTCCCTAACAGGGTGTCCCACACGTCCAGCCGTCCGATGCGCTCTTTTTCGGAAAAAGATCAGTTTGATTTTGCTGCGATGGACGTTTCCATCTTGCCTGTGGGCATACTGAAGCCGACAGGGTCTTCTTCCGGGATGTGCAGTGTTGACGGCGAGCGTCGGCGTCAACACTGCATGGTTGCTATAACAACGGCTGGCGTCTGAAGTTCACGCCCCGTTGTATTAGGAGATTTCCGCGATTACGAGGAGATGTCGCGCGATTACAGCTGAGCGCGTCGACAGAGGAGTTACAGAAATGTGAGTGGCAGGACGGGGGAGAATGGACTGACACGCCCATTCCCCGCGGGAGGACATGATTGACAGGTGGGACGATCGACCAGGAAACAGGTAAGGAGCGCATAAAAAAAAAAAAAAAAAAATTCGCCGGGTCTATGTTCTTTAAAAACAGTGCTAGTGGTCACAAGTTGTCAAACAGGGTGAACTACCGCTTTAACAGTGAGACAGAAAAAAAAAAAAAATCCTGAAAAACGCATTTAAAAAACATTAAAAATTGATTTGCATTTTAAATGAGTGAAATAAACATTTGATCCTCTATTAAATCAGAAAGATTTCTGGCTCCCAGCTGTCTTCTACACAGGTAACGAGCTGAAATTAGGAGCACTCCCATAAGCCCCTTTCACACTACTTTGACTTCAAAGACTCGCGATTTTGTCGCCGCAATTTCAGGGTATGCCTGTAAGTGGCATTAAAATCGGACCAAAGTAGTGCAGGGACTTCTTTGAAGTTGTGCCAATATGAATGGTCGTCATTGAAAATCATGGAGAATGACTTATACGATTTTGCAGTCCAAAACCCTGGGACAAGTCGTATGAGTGTGAAAGGGGGCTTAAAGGGAGTGTTCCTAAGATCAGCGTGTTACCTGTATAAAAGACACCTGTCCACAGAAGAAATCAGATTCCAATCTCTCCACCGTGGCCAAGACCAAAGTGCTGTCCAAAGATGTCAGGAACAAGTTGGAGACCTTCACAAGGCTGCAATGGGCTACAAGTTCATTGCCAAGCAGCTTTGTGAGAGGGTGACAACAGTTGTTGGGATTATTCATAAATGGAAGAAACACAAAATTATTGTCAACCTCCCTTGGTCTGGGGCTCCATGAAAAATCTCCTCTCGTGGAGTTTCAATGATAATGAGGACGGTGAGGAATCAGCCCAGAACCAATTCCTAAATGCAACTTAGAAAATGTCAGGAAAGACCTACTGGAACAGCTGAACTTTATTTGGGGTTAATCGGAGGCACTTTAAATGATGGCAGGTGTGTACTGACTCCAATTTAACATGAGCTTGAATGTGACTGCCCAATTCTGAACACAGCTACATCCCCAGTTAGAGCCCATTCACACCTAGGCGTTTTGTCGCCTGTAGTGTGACGCCGCTGCCGCCCCGACACGCCAGAGGGATGATTTAACATTGCCCTCTATGGAGATGGTTCACATCTCCACGCCGAACGCCTGCTGCCTGAAAAAAAGTCCCGGACCTTTTTTTCAGGCGGCTTTCGGCATAGGAGATGGCATAGGGGGACAATCTAGGGGCACATCTAGACGGACAATCGCGGCGTTTTGTCGCCGCAAATCGCGGTACAAAACGCCGCTATTTGTCGCCGCTATTTGTCGCCGCAATTCGCGGGACAAAACGCTGCGATTTTGTCCGCCTAGATGTGAATGCAGCCTTATACAGCCACATTTTATTTTTACACGCCCCCCCCCCTAAAAAAATTAGGTTTGTTTTTCAATTGAGTTGTACACTTTATAGGTCACATTAAAAAAAAGGTGGATAAAGTTCTGAAATGATTTTCTCATTGTCTCAGTCTTTTACAACACAGAAACCTGACATTTTAACAGGGGGGTGTAGATTTTTTATATCCACTGTATACCGCAATTGTGTACTTACTGCAGAAAACTCCCTCCCTGTGGGCAGCTGAAGTTTCTGCCTGTTCACTTCCTGGATTTACACAGAGGCACACCTCCAGCTCTGCAACCCTGCAGCTCTCATTGTCCCTCTTATGACTCATCCCCCTCCCTTCCTGGCAAACTCTCAAGAGTGAGAGCGCTGTACATGTCGTCATAAGCCTAGGCTAATGACCGGATCAGAAACAGGAAGTGGGTTGTATTGGGTATTTACTGGCAGAAAAAATAAATAAATGTTTTACTGTGCAAAGTGAAAACAAAAGGCAGAGAATTTAACAGATGGAAAGATGTAAAAATTACTGAGGGCCAGTTCACACCATAGAAAACGCAGTCCGGATATGTCCCAGATGCTTTTCTGCATGTGCATTTTTGATGCAGACCAGTGCATTTTCTCCCCCTTAGGCCCCATGCACACGAGAAGCAAATGCAAACTCATCTAAACACAAGTTTTTAAACGCAAAAACCGGCGTTTAAAACGCCCGTTTTTGCTGCGAATTTCGCGGCGTTTTACCGCGTTTGCGTTTATAAGCATTTGGTTAAGAAACATCATAAGACCCTCCCTAAGCTCAAAAAACAATATTATTTAACCATTTCAGCTATTTTGTGAGACCAGAGCAGCTGAGAGAGCAGCAGTGTACGTGTATTTAGCGTGTCACTTGCCACGTCACCTGGCCACGTCACCTGCCACGTCACCTGGCCACATCACCTGCCACGTCACCTGGCCACGTCACCTGCCACGTCACCTGGCCACAAGTTGTGGATTGTCCACTGGCCACGTCACCTGCCACATCAACTGGCCACGTCACCTGCCAAGTTGTGAATTGTCCACTTGCCACATCACCTGGCCACGCCACCTGCCACAAGTTGTGGATTGTCCACTGGCCACGTCACCTGGCTATGTCACCTGCCACGTCACCTGCCACGTCACCTGGCCACGTCACCTGCCACAAGTTGTGGATTGTCCACTGGCCACGTCACCTGCCACATCAACTGGCCACGTCACCTGCCAAGTTGTGAATTGTCCACTTGCCACGTCACCTGGCCACGCCACCTGCCACAAGTTGTGGCTTGTCCACTGGCCACGCCACCTGCCACGTCACCTGCCATGTCACCTGGCCACGTCACCTGCCACAAGTTGTGGATTGTCCACTTGCCACGTCACCTGGCCACGCCACCTGCCACAAGTTGTGGATTGTCCACTGGCCATGCCACCTGCCATGTCACCTGGCCACGTCACCTGCCACAAGTTGTGGATTGTCCACTTGCCATGTCACCTGCCCACGTCACCTGCCACGTCACCTGGCCACATCACCTGCCACGTCACCTGGCCACGTCACCTGACACAAGTTGTGGATTGTCCACTGGCCACGTCACCTGCCACATCAACTGGCCATGTCACCTGCCAAGTTGTGAATTGTCCACTTGCCACGTCACCTGGCCACGCCACCTGCCACAAGTTGTGGATTGTCCACTTGCCACGGCACCTGGCCACGTCACCTGCCACATCACCTGGCCACGTCACCTACAACAAGTTGTGGATTGTCCACTTGCCACGTCACCTGCCTCAAGTTGTGTATTGTCCACTTGCCACGTCATCTGCCATGTCACCTGGCCACCCCACCTGCCACAAGTTGTGGATTGTCCACTGGCCACGTCACCTGGCCACGTCACCTGCCGCAAGTTGTGGATTGTCCACTTGCCATGTCACCTGGCCACGTCACCTGCCACATCACCTGGCCACGTCACCTGCCACAAGTTGTGGATTGTCCACTGGCCACGTCACCTGCCACATCAACTGGCCACGTCACCTGCCACAAGTTGTGGATTGTCCACTGGCCACGTCACCAAGCCACGTCACCTGCCATGTCACCTGGCCACGTTACCTGCCACAAGTTGTGGATTGTCCACTTGCCATGTCACCTGGCTATGTCACCTGCCACATCACCTGCCACGTCACCTGGCCACGTCACCTACCACAAGTTGTGGATTGTACACTTGCCACGTCACCTGGCCATGTTACCTGCCACAAGTTGTGGATTGTCCACTGGCCACGTGACCTGGCCACGTCACCTGCCACATCACCTGGCCACGTCACCTACAACAAGTTGTGGGTTGTCCACTTGCCACGTCACCTGGCCATGTCACCTGCCACAAGTTGTGGATTGTCCACTGGCCACGTCACCTGCCACAAGTTGTGGATTGTCCACAATGCAATGCAAGCAATTACATTTTTTATGTTTTTTTTTTATGGTTTTTCATCATTTGCCATCATTTTTGAGATTTCTAATGTAAAAAAATAGGTCACCTTTAAAAACGCCTATAAACGAAATCGCGGCAAAACGCCGGTACCGCGATTTGCCGCGATTTGCCGCGATTTGCGTCTAAAACGCAAAAGCTGAAAGCTTCTGAACCCAAAATTTTGGGTTTGGAAAAACGGCCCTAAACCCAACTGCTTTGAAATGCCAAAAAACGTGATTGTGTGCATGGACACATAGGATAACATTTAGGCTTCATTTCCACTGGCGTTTTTACAGCCACTGTTAGGCTTTTTTACAGCTTAAAAACGCCTGTCCATGTTTATTTTGTAAAAAAAAAAAAAAAAAAAAAAAAAAAAAATTTTTTTTTTTTGTGAGCTGCAGCTTTAAAAATGCCGCGGTCGCGTTTTTGAGCGTTTTTGCGCGTTTTTGAGCGTTTAACGTCTGGCGTTTTTACAGCTCTACTCTGGAGCTTCAGAACGCCCTGGTCCTGCGTTTTTTTTACAGCTCAAAAACGCCTATGCCATTTGCAGCTCAAAAACGTCTATGTGGGCATGATGCCATAGAATAACATAGACAGGCGTTTTTAAGCTGTAAAAAACGCTCAGAAAAGTGGCTGTAAAAACGCCAGTGGAAATGAAGCCTAAATGTGTTCAGGGGCAGTTGAAAAAAATGCCCAAATGCCTCTGAACTCGAGTTTAGCAGCGTCTCGTGTGCATGGGGCCTTAGTTTTCCTAACCTTAAATAAAGGCATGTGTTCCAATGCTTTTTTGATGCATTTTACGGCGTTCCGGTACAGTCCAGTGCAGGGAAAAAATGCAACATGTTCTACGTTTGCAAGCAAGCACTGGTGTGAACGATCCTATTGAAAAACATAGGGGCAGATCCACATACAATTAGATGGGCGTAGCGTATGCGAGATACGCTACGCCGCTGTAACTTACTTTTGTCAGCTTTGAATCCACAAAGAATTTGCGCCGTAAGTTAAGGCGGCGTAGTCTATCTCTCGCGGCGTAAGGGCGCGGATTTCAAATTGGGCGGGTAGGGGGCGTGTTTCATTTAAATGAAGCGCGTCCCCGCGCCGAACGAACTGCGCATGCGCCGTCCCTAAATTTCCCACCGTGCATTGCACGAAATTACGTCGCAAGACGTCATTGTTTTGACTTGGCTGTAAATTACGTCCATCCTGCGATTCACGGACGACTTACGCAAACGGAATTTTTTTTTTTAAATAAACACGGGAACGACGGCTATACTTAAAGCGGAGGTTCACCCGCACATGACACTTTTTCCCCTTAGATTGATGCTCGTTTTGTCTAGGGGAATCGGCTAGTTGTTTTAAAATATGATCCGTACGTACCGTTTACGAGATGCATCTTCTCCGCCGCTTCCGGGTATGGGCTGCGGGACTGGGCGTTCCTATTTTGATTGACAGTCTTCCGAGAGGCTTCCGACAGTCGCATCCATCACGTCACGATTTTCCGAAAGAAGCCGAACGTCGGTGCGCAGGCGCAGTATAGAGCCGCACCGACGCTCGGCTTCTTTCGGCTACTAGTGACGCGATGGATGCGACCGTCGGAAGACTGTCAATCAAGAAGGAACGCCCGCTCCCGAAGACCCATACCCGGAAGCGACGGAGAAGATGCATCTCGAAAACGGTAAGTACGGCTCATATTTTAAAACAACTAGCCGCATCCCCTAGACAAAACGAGCATCCATCTAAGGGGAAAAGAGAAAAAAACAACATAATTGGGTGAACTCCCGCTTTAACATGGCAGGTGTAACTATACGCCACAAAAAAGCAGCTTTAACTATACGCCGGAAAAAGCCGACTAGAGACATAAGAGAATGCGACGGCCGCACGTACGTTCGTGGATCGTC
>NC_053490.1:458085047-458157547 GCF_905171775.1 Rana temporaria | reverse complement strand
TCGGATCAGGAGTCACGGATCGGATCATTTTCGGATTAGCAAAAAAAAAAAAAAAAAAAGACAAATCTTGTTACACCCACCAGAGTTTTAGATTTCACAGTTCTTCTCAACACAAAACGAAGCTTATGTGCTTAAATACAGTGTTTGGAAATCCGACGGACTGTTTATTGCTAATGTGACAGAACACCTCTGATTTTCACATTTAAACAGTCCGTCAGATTTACAAATACTGTATTTAAGCGTATAAGCTCTGTTTTGTGTTGAAATAACTGCATCTCGCAATACTTATATGTGCAGCCAAGTGGAAGTCGCAGCCCCATGTACGAAAGTGGTGTCACCAGTTCCCTACTGTGACCTGAACTATCCCAATCATCAGATCCCTTTAGTGTCATTGATCGGTGGGCTGAGTGTCTAGTGAAAATCCCCCCTACGTGCTCAGTCCATACAGTTCCCCCCGATCGCCTCCTCTCTGGCAAGCAGCAGGACGCCCGGTGCGGCGGCGGCAGCGGCTCCTCGTGTGGATTCCTCAAGGTGCAGCATGGAGCTCATCGCTGGGCTGTTAGGAGTCAATGACATATTGAGCTCAAGTGCCCACAAACTTCCGAGGAGCAGCCTGCATCCCCCGCGCCGGGTGGACCTCGATGGCCGCCGCTTCGATAGCTAGGCCGAAGCCGCGGCCTTTCCTATGGACCGGGAGGCCCGTGGATCGCCGTGTGTCCCGACCTGAAGGTGCTGATCTGTACGGATCAGTTGCACCCCTAGTGACAATACTTGATGTGTTCCCACTGTCATATGGCATTCTTGTGCCACAGTGCCTACACACCGTCACGGTTTTATCCACTAACCTCTTTCCTTCATCATTATATTTGACAGGGAAGCCAAAATGCTCCCATACAGGGGATTTAAATGACGCGGGGCATTCAAGCTCCTCCGTTCGCCATGACCACGCTGTGTGTGGACTGAACATGTGCAAATTATTATTATTATTTTTTTTAGAAAACAATCCTCGGATCACGTGTGTGCGGTTCGGATCAATCTTTTTCGGTTCGGATCACGGATCAATGACGATCCGTTGCACCCCTAATATATATATATATATATATATATATATATATATATATATATATATATACACACATACATACATACATACATACATACATACATACATACACACACACACACACACCTTGGCCCAGCTCCCTTCTCACTGGCTGTGATTGACAGGAGCAGGAGCCAAGCTGCTGTGTTTGAGCCAATGAGGGAGAAAGCCTCAGCTCTCATGCACATTGCGGGATCGAGATTGGGCTTAGGTTCTTGCTGGGGGGCTGTATGTAGAAGGTTTTTCATCTTAATGCATAGAATGCATTATAGAATAGAACAACATCAAGGTAAAAAATGTTTGCCTTTGGAACCGCTTTAAAGTTGAATTTCAACTTAGTAAACTTTCCTGTCTGGACACTATGCAGTCCTAATGCAGTTCTGTCCCACAGTACACAACAGATCTTTCTCTTATGCAGTTTCACCTTCACTTCCGGGTCCCCTATTTCCTACCTTGCACGGTTATAGGAGACTAGAGAGTGAAAGGAGAAGCAGCACACTGATAAATTCATCCCCTTGTCGCTCTCTGCTCCCATCAGCATGATTCTTGCACTAGCTGGCACCTTGTTCCGATTATTTTTCCTTCTCTGAGCTCTGCTGCACAGGCTGTAGCAAAGACAGCAAGATGCTGAGAAGTTTAAATTCAGATCAAAAAAACGAAAAAGTGGGGGGAAAGTTTAAATTCAGGTACTTACACTTGCATTTAAAGAAATTGCATGATGTGTTAAAAAAAGTGACATTAAGCCTCGGTTCACACTGAATTTAGCTTTGAAATAAAAATTCACAAATTCAGCGTGATTTCAAAGTTACTGGTCAGTGCGATTTAATGTGCAAACTCAAATCGCATGACAAGTTGCACCAGTGTGAACAGAGGGGGGTGGCGGGCTTAAGATTTTTTTTTTTTTTTTTAAATAAAAACATGTTCTACTTATCTGCTCTGTGCAGTGGTTCTGCACAGAGCAGCACTGATCCTCCTCTTTTCTGGTCCCCTGCCAGCACTCCTGGCTTCACCTCTTCAGCCAATGATCCCCAATAGCAAACCGCTTGTTCTGGGGACACTGGTGCATGCTCGCTCTACGCATCCATAAGACACACAGAGCCGCGGCTCGGCCCCACCCCTGCCTCTCCCCATTGGCTCACTGGCTGCGATTGACAGTCCAGCTGCTGTCTCAGCCAATGAGGACTGAGAGACCCAGGAGAAGCTCATTGCTGGATCAAGAGGGAGCTCATGCAAGTTTTTTTTTTTTGGGGGGGGGGGGGGGGCTGCTGCACACAAGTTTTTTTTACCTTCATGTATAGAATGCACAAAGGTAAACAAACTTGAGCCTTTAGAACCACTTTATTGAATACAAAGCTGCATCCATTTGTGCTATTTATATCTGCCTGGAGTTTGCCGTTAATTTGTACTGTGAAGCACTATGTATATTATGCGATGCTAGATGACGCAAGCTCATTGTATCCACCCCCCCCCCCCCCTCATCCCAAATTACACAGACAGCCTGCTTCCATGAAGACGTCCCTGAGTCATACTGCCTCGTCAGTTCTCTCATTGGGGAGGCCATTGTCCCTGACAGATGGCACGTGTGAGCCCAGCCATACATGGAAAATGGCTGTTCAGGCGAGCTGAAGCGCTAATATAATGGAAGGAGTTTTAAACAGAACTATGGCGGTTAAATCATTACATCTGGCGAGCCCTGTAATTGCCTGCATAGGCCATAACTCAGCAGCGACACTCAGATGGCTCAGAATAAGGCCGCCTTGAGAACCAGTTTGGCAGCACAAACGAGACTGAATGATTATTGTTGCCAAACAAGGATTCAAATTAGATGTGAATAATTGAAGGCTATTCAATCGGTCAGGACGCGCACATCACGTGAACGTTCACCTAAAGAGCAGAGCAACAGCAGTGCATGGAAAGCCATCAAGGACTTTTTCCAGACTCCGGCTTCAGCCCCGGAGAACAGGGTCAGGGGAAAGTGTACAACGCCAGCACTTCATTCTACATTACACATTGGAAGGCGGCCAGGACTTTCATGGCACCTTTTGTTTACGAGTTTAAATCAGTATTTTTTGCTAGAAATTTACTTAGAACCCCCAAACATTCTACTCTTATTTTTTAGCAGGGACCCTAGAGAATACAGTGGTGATTGTTGCAATTTTTATGTCACGTAGTATTTGCGCAGCGGTTTTTCAATTGCAATCAAAAACAAACAAACACACACATTTTTGATAAAAGAACATAAAAATCCCTTGTAATAGAAATAAGGGATGACAGGTCCTCAATCTCTCCTCTACCTTTAAAAGCAAGTTGATCTTTAAAACTTAAAAAAAAAAAAAAAAAAAAAGGGAGTTTACTTCTGTCCTAGACTGGAAGTATTTTTATTTAACCACTTAAGACCTGGACCTTTAGGCAGCTAAAGGACCCGGCCAGGTTTTGCAATTCGGCACTGCGTCGCTTTGACAATTGCGCGGTCGTGCGACGTGGCTCCAAAAACAAAATTGGCGTCCTATTTTCCCCTCAAATAGAGCTTTCTTTTGGTGATATTTGATCACCTCTGCGGTTTTTATTTTTTGTGCTATAAACAAAAATAGAGCGACAATAAAAAAAAAAAATATTTTTTACTTTTCGCTATAATAAATATCCCCCAAAAATATATAAAAAAAAGGTTTTCCTCAGTTTAGGCCGATACGTATTTTTCTACATTTTTTTTTTTGTTTTTTTTGTTTTTTTACCAAAAATAACACGCAATTACCGTTTAACGGTTGGTTTGCGCAAAATTTATAGCGTTTACAAAATAGGGGATAGTTTTATTATATATATATATATATATATATATATATATATATATATATATATATATATATATATATATATATATATATATATATATATATATATATATATATATATATAATATATATATATAATATATATATATATAAAAATGTGTATATATATATATATATATATATATATATATATATATATATATATATATATATATATATATATATATATATAATTTTTTTTTTTTAACTACTAATGGCGGCGATCAGCGATTTTTTTCGTGACTGCGACAATATGGCGGACACTTCGGACAGTTTTGACACATTTTTGGGACCATTGTCATTTCCACAGCAAAAAAATGCATTTAACCACTTCCCGACCGCCGCATGTAGATATACATCGGCAGAATGGCACATTGGCGTACCTGTACGTCCCTGCCTAGACGTGGGTCGGGGGTCCGATCGGGACCCCCCCCCCCCCGCTACATGCGGCGGTCGGATTCCCTCGGGGACCGATCTGGGAGGGCTATTCGTTTATAGCCGCTCCATCGCGATCGCGATCGCTCCCCGGAGCTGAAGAACGGGGAGAGCCGTATGTAAACACGGCTTCCCCCTGCTTCACTGTGGCGGCTGCATCGATCGAGTGATCCCTTTTATAGGGAGACTCGATCGATGACGTCACTCCTACAGCCACACCCCCCTACAGTTGTAAACACACACTAGGTGAAACATAACTCCTTCAGCGCCCCCTGTGGTTAACTCCCAAACTGCAACTGTCATTTTCACAATAAACAATGCAATTTAAATGCATTTTTTGCTGTGAAAATGACAATGGTCCCAAAAATGTGTCCGAAGTGTCCGCCATAATGTCGCAGTCATGAAAAAAAAAGAAAATCGCTGATCGCCGCCATTAGTAGTAAAAAAAAAATAATTAATAAAAATGCAATAAAACTATCCCCTATTTTGTAAACGCTATAAATTTTGCGCAAACCAATTGATAAACACTACTTGCGATTTTTTTTACCAAAAATAGGTAGAAGAATACGTATCGGCCTAAACAGAGAAAAAAAAATTTTTATATATGTTTTTGGGGGATATTTATTATAGCAAAAAGTAAAAAATATTGCATTTTTTTCAAAATTGTCGCTCTATTTTTGTTTATAGCGCAAAAAATAAAAACAGCAGAGGTGATCAAATACCACCAAAGGAAAAAAAAGGACGTCAATTTTGTTTGGGAGCCACGTCGCACAACCGCGCAATTGTCTGTTAAAGCGACGCAGTGCCAAATTGTAAAAACCCCTTGGGTCATGTAGCAGCATATTGGTCCGGTCCTTAAGTGGTTAAAATGCATTGTTTACTGTGAAAATGACAATTGCAGCTTGGGAGTTAACCACAAGGGGGCGCTGATGGGGTTATGTGTGACCCAATATGTGTTTACAACTGTAGGGGGGTGTGGCTGTAGGTGTGACGTCATCGATTGTGTACCCCTATAAAAAGGGATCACACGATCGATCACGCCGCCACAGTGAAGAACGGGGAAGCTGTGTTTACATACAGCTCTCCCCGTTCTTCAGCTCCGGGGACCAATCGCGGGACTCCAGCGGCGATCGGGTCCGCGGGTCCCACGGTCACGGAGCTTCAGACCGGGTCGCGGGAGCGCACCGCAGGCCCACGGCTGGGCTTAAAGAGCCACGTACATGTAAGTGGATATGCCCAGCTGTGCCATTCTGCCGACGTATAATCGGCGTGAAGGGGTCCTTAAATGGTTAATCACTTATATTCTTATTACAAAGAATATAAACATCCCCTGTAATAGAAATACAGAATGACAAATCCCTCTTTAACCACCTCAATACAGGGCACTTAAACCACCCCCCCCCCCCTTTCCCACCCAAGCCAGCTTTCAGCGCTGTCGCACTTTGAATGACAATTGCACGGTCATGCGACGTGGTACCCAAATTCCATCACAAATAGAGTTTTTTTTTGGTGGTGTTTGATCACCTATGCAGATTTTATTTCTTGCACTTTAAACAAAAAAGAGTGACAAGTTTAAAAAAAAAAAACACACAAACACACACACACACACCATTATTTTTTTAGTATAACATCCATCCCAATTTTTTTTTTTTTTAAACCATTTTTTTCCTCAGTTTAGGCAGATATGTATTCTTCTACTTTTTTTTGACCCAAAATAAAAATCGCAATAAGCGTATGTATATTGATTGCTTTGCGCAAGAGTTATAGCGTCTACAAAATAGGGGATAGATTTATGGCATTTTTAGTATATGTTTTTTCTACACTTGTAATGGCAGCGGTCTGCGATTTTTATCGTGACTGTGGCAGACATATCGGACACTTTTGACACTATTTTGGGACCACACACACGCACACACACACACACACACACACACACACAGCGAACAGTGCTATAAAAATGCATTGATTACTGTGTACATGCGATTGTCAGGGAAGGAGTTAACACTAGGGGGTGTTCAAGGGGTTAAATGTGTCCTAGGGAGTGATTCTAACTGTAGGGGGAGGAGACCCTCTGTGCTGGGAACACACCATCGGTCTCCTCAAACAGGACATGGCTCTGTGTGTTTACACACACACACACACACACACACACACACACACAGAGCCACATTCTTGGCTGTGTCACCAGCAATAGCGGGTGCCTGGCGGACATGCGCACCTGTACCAGTGACGCAGTGCACCCTAGAGGCCCGGAAGCATGGGACGTCATGTGACACCCGGCCAGAACAAGAGCCGCATTGCCCAGCCTCATTTAACGTCCGGCAAGCTGTTATGGAGAGATCAGAGGTCAAAAAGACCCCAGATCTCTCCCTCTACCTTTAAAAGCAAAATTAATCTTTAAAATATATATTATAATATATTATATATTTTTTTGTTTACTACACCCTAGACCGGGAGTGACGTCATGTCACACTGGTCCACCACCATCACAAAGGCGATCAGAGACCATCTGGTCTCTGGTAACCTCTATGGCCAGCTGTGTGGCCTGTCGTTTTTCAGGTAAAAACAGCAAGCCAGAGAAACCCTGGCGAGCGGTAGGAGGGCGACCCCTCCTGCTGCTTCTAAAACATATTGAATGGCTAATTAGCCAGCTGAAAATAAAAATACCGGGGTTATTGGTGATACCTTCAGCCATAGCCCCCGGTAAACCACAATGTATATATTATGTATTCCGTTTGTTAAATGGCTACACCACCATTCTCATGGTTCTGAAAGACATTTTCCAGCCCTTAAGGCCCCTTTCACACGGACGGTCAGTTTTGACGGCGGACCTGAACGGCCGCTCCATGCATGACATACCAATCAGTGTATGTGATCTGTCAAAGGAAATGGTGGAAAATGGCTACAGCTGCTGATCATTTTATTTTGACAGTTGCGGCACCAATGTCCCAGGTAGGGCAATTCTTTCATCCAACCCCGTTTTGTGAACTGAGGAATCCGTCAATGCTGTGACCCCAAAGTCGGGTGACTTTCATGCGACTTTGCGAATTCTTTCATCCAACCCCGTTTTGTGAACTGAGGAATCCGTCAATGCTGTGACCCCAAAGTCGGGTGACTTTCATGCGACTTTGGCTAATCAAAACAATACAGAGTGCGACACATACAGTATTATTGAACTTACAAAACCTTCTGAAGTTGCAAAGATAATACAAAGAAACAAATTCTTCCTTGTGACATAGGCTGCAATGTTAAAATCACAAAGGTTGCAAGGAAGAAACAGAAAAGTAGTGCCGGAACAACTATTTTGTAGCAGCAATTAATAAGGCACCAACTGAAATGAATGTGTTTTGCGACTTTTTGTGTCACATGTTGCAGCAAGTGACATGACAAGTGGCAGCAGTGTGAACCAGGTCTAAGACATATGAACTAAAAGGGTCCCTGTGACATATATGGAAAAACAGGAGCCAAAAAGGTTTACAAATGCTGCAGCAGGAATTAAGCCTGTTGCTTTTGATGGGTGCTACCGCCTTTCAAGAAAATATGGCCACACTGCAAGCGCCCTAAAACTGCATGCTTCTGCGGGGTCCAAGGGGATAAAGCAGGTGATGAGAAAACACACCGCTGCTTTTATGCCCAGTGTATTGCTTCACACTGACCTGAAGATCTCTTCTTTCCGGCTGCTGGCACCACCCGGGAGACCGCAAGCTGGGATGAGGTGGAGAGCAGTTGGCGTCACTCCGCATGGCACAGGAGCCAGCAATACAGAGGAGGAATCGGCTTATGCGGCTCTTGCTCCTTACTACAGCTCCAACTTTACAAGTAGTTCCTCTGCATTGCACTCTGATGCTCTGGAATGGCAGGTCAGTAAGCCCAGACCACAATCTACCAATCATCTGTCTGCGATCTACTGATAGATCATAATCTACAGGTTGCTGATCCCCGGATCAGCAGCTTGCATTGTCAAAAATAGTTCAGAACTGGCCACCCTAATATGTATATACCCCCCCCCCCCCCAACGACAAACAGGAGCCCATCCCTCCGAGCCAATAATCGTTGTAGAACCTTAAACAACCACACTAAACAATGCTAGACCCCCCCATTTTACTACAAGGGGGGCTACAAGGGGGGCTGGCCCTTGCCGCGAGTTGCTAAAGGTGGGGGGTCAAACGAAAAAAAAAAACGGGGGTGACCGGGCCCCTTACAGGTGTAATGCCTGTACCCCCCGACGGCGGCCCTGAGCTCAGTTGGTCTACACTAGTGGTCTCCAAACTGCAGCCCTTTGTTCGCTAGTCCTCTCGCTGACACCAACGTTGGGGCACTAATACTTCCCCCAATACCAATGATGAAGCATGGTTGACCCCCACTGACACCAGGACATTTTCTTCCCCCAATGGCCACAGTTCAGCCCCCCTAAAAGTTTGAAGGACAGTAAACTTGTTGAATACGTTTGGAGGCCCCTCGCCTACGCAAACTGCCCATTCAAGCACATAGCCAAGGCCGGCACACACAAAGAACTTAATATAAAATGACTGTTCCTCAGTGACCCTTATCAAATTATAGAAAGCAACTATGTGTAATGAATTGATATCATTATGAGCCAATAGGAGGTTTCCAAGCACCATTATCCAATCAAGCCTACAGGCATATACTGAGATATGGGGCGAGACAGATGAAGGTTCAATACAATTTTCGTAATGAATCATCCCCAGTGATTATGATCTTAAAAGCAATATACTTAAAAGGCCATGTCTGTAAATCAAACCTGCACACAAGAAGATTAACCAAGTGTCTTCTATTCAATCAACTAACACGCTTGATGCTTACATTTATACATGTGAGATCAACAGCCTGCGAGGAAGCTTGTCTAATCTAAGCCATTTACACTAACCAGATCTAATCACTGGGGTCAACACGGTGGCCCAGTTTCTTCCAATCTTGCCTTGCAGTACTAAATTACTGGGTTCAAATCAACCTCGTACACACAATGAGATTATCAGACAAACTATCTTTTTTATTCCTGAGCTTTGTACAGTAAAACCTTGGTTTGAGAGCGTTTTGAAAGACAAGCAAAATGTTTTAATACATTTTGCCTTGATATACAAGCAATGTCTTGATATAAGAGTAGTGTCATGTTACAACTGAGTATAAAAAGAGATGAGCCTCCAAGTGCAGCAATATGGTTACATTATGAAGGTACAACATTTAGCAACTTATTGCTACACTTAGGCTCCATTCACACCTAGGCAGACAAATTCGCTGCGTTTTGTCGCTGCAAATCGCGGTACAAATAGCAGCGTTTTGTACCACGATTTGCGGCGTCAAAACGCCGGTATTTTTCCGCCTAGATGTGCCCCAGATTGACCCCCTCTATGGAGATAGTTCCCATCTCCTAGCCGAACGCCGCCTGAAAAAAAGGTCCGGGACCTTTTTTCAGGCGTCAGGCGTGGAGATGTGAACCATCTCCATAGAGGAACATGTGTTTTCATCCCTCTGGCGGCAGCAGCGTAGCACTACAGGCGTTAAAACGCCTAGATGTTAATGGGGGCTAAGAGTCGCCCCTCTCTTTTATACCCTGTAAAAAAAAAAATGCTTTGATATACAAGTGCTTTGGACTACAAGCATGTTTCTGGAACGAATTATGCGTGCAAACCAAGGTTTTACTGTATTTATCTCATGGTTACTGTGAAATTGTGTGAATGCATTGATGCAGTGCATGTTATCTCAGCTTGCATTCATTGAATGAGTTTACCAAAATTGTAAATATTATTACAGAATATACAGACTCATGCTACATAACCAAGCTCCATTTCATGCTGAATAAACTAAATTATTAATGTAGCCTAAATAAAAAAAAAAAAACTATCTTTAGATAAAATGTTTTTGGAGTAAAATTCTATTAAAATCTAATGAAAAAATATCAGATGATTTAAAAAAAAAAAAAAAAAAATGGAACTAAAAAAAAAATCGTTGATTTTTATCCACCCTGATTTGTCCCCTGATGACAGTTCATCTGGAATTATCCGATCAGCTCTCGAAAGCTATGTACAAACGATCAGATTATCTGTATTATGATATTTTTTGGGCCGATTTTCTGATCGTGTGTACTAGGCTTAAAATGGGTTGTAAAGGTAAAAGTTTTTTTTACCTTAATGCATCCTATGCATTAAGGTAAAAAAACATCTGACAGCACCGCCCCCCCCTGAGCCCCTGTTTTACTTACCTCACCGTCCGAAAGTCCCGGGCGCGTGCTTGTCATCTTGTTCGGTTCCCAGCCTGGCCGTTAATTGGCTAGGCTGGGCGGATTGATAGCAGCACAGCCATTGGCTGGTGCTGCTGTCAATCACAGCGGATGACGCGGCGCGGGGCCGTGTGATACAGTCGCGGCTATGCCCGCCGCTGTATCACGGAAGCGCGCTCGCAAAAGCTTTCCACCATGCGAGGGCGCTCGCATGAACGTGGAAAGCTTTTGCGAGGAGGAGCCGAGACAGCCGCCGAGAGACCCCAGAAGACAGGATTCAGGGGCCACTCCGTGCAAAACGAACTGCACAGCGGAGGGAAGTATAACATGTTTGTTATTTAAAAAGTATTCCTTTAAAGTATATATACTCGCCTCCATTTGTGAGAATTTGCACCAGAACCTCTAGTTGCCGCCATACCCCACATTGCAAAAGCCTTCAAAAAAGTGGGTCAACAATCACTTGCATTTGGTGCAGATTGGCACACAAAACTACTACCTATTAATCGACAACTAATCGATTATGAAATTAATTGATTACCATTTTCAGCGATTAATCGGGCAGTAACATAATGGGGTTAAAAAAAAAAAATACACTAAAATTGGCCCTTTATAGTAGAAAAAGAGCAAATCGCTACTGTGAATATTACTTTCACTGTCTAACAGTAAAAAATTAACCCCTTACAGTAGCGATTATTTGCTCTTTTTAACAAATTTTTTTTTAACCCCTATTATGTAGGGGTGCAACGGATCAAAAAACTCACGGATTGGATCCATCCTCAGATCAGGAGTCACGGATCGGATCATTTTCGGATCAGCAAAAAAAAGTCCCTTTTCATCGGTCACAAAAAAAAAATTATAACACACACACACACACACATACACACATACATTTTTTCACACACACTTTATTTTTTCATTGTCAGAACTGGGGGGAAATAACATGCAGTAGTAGTAAATAATCCTGTCCAAACAGCCTCTTTAATCCACCCTTGTGAATTGCTACTGTGTCACGCTGGGCTCTGGCAAGCAGACTGAGTGGAGCAAGATGGCCGCCGCTCCGGAGCTAGGCCGAAGACGGGGACTTTCCTAGGCCTAGGCTCCGGAGCGCTCCGCGGATCACGGGGTGACCCGTTCGGATCACGGATCGGTGACGATCCGTTGCACCCCTACTATTATGTTACTAAACATCTCAGGCAGGGGTCACACCTCTGTTTTTTGGTCCTTTTTGCAGAAACACACTACAGTTCATTTATATGGTTTCCTATGGGACATGTTCACATCCATGATTTTTTCAGCTGCTGCCTTTTTTGGAAAGGGCAAGGACTTTTTTTTTTTTTTTTTTTTAAACGCAAAAAGTGTGCCACTTTGTTTTTTAGGTTCAATATATTTCAATGGAGAAGCTGCAGAAAAGCATGTAATGCGTTTTTGCGGCAATTTGTGTTTTTTAATCTGCTCAACAACAAATTGCCCAAAAAAAAAATGCAAATCACCGCAAAATTACATTTTTTAAACGTTATTAACCGATTAATCGAAACAATAATCGGCCAACTAATTTGATTATGAAAATAATTAGGGTTGTCCAGATACCGATACCAGTATCGGTATCGGGACCGATACCGAGTATTTGCGGGAGTACTCGTACTCGCGCAAATACCCCCGATACCTAAATAGAATACTTTCCCCCCCCCCCCCCGCCGCTGCCGCCGCATCGCGCCGCCGCATCGAGGGACATGGCTAGAGGGACATTGCTGCATATGTGAGGGACATGGCTAGAGGGACATTGCTGCATATGTGAGGGACATGGCTGCATATGTGAGGGACATGGCTAGAGGGACATGGCTGCATATATGTGAGGGACATGGCTAGAGGGACATTGCTGCATATGTGAGGGACATGGCTAGAGGGACATTGCTGCATATGTGAGGGACATGGCTAGAGGGACATGGCTGCATATGTGAGGGACATGGCTGCATATGTGAGGGACATGGCTAGAGGGACATGGCTGCATATGTGGGGGACATGGCTGCATATGGGGGGGACATGGCTGCATATGGGGACACATTTAAAAAAAAGTATCGGTATTCGGTATCGGCGACTACTTGAAAAAAAGTATCGGTACTTGTACTCGGTCCTAAAAAAGTGGTATCGGGACAACCCTAAAAATAATCGTTAGTTGCAGCCCTAATGTCAATGGACAAAAGGTTTTGAAACCCCATCAGATACAATGGGGGTCATTTACTAAAGGCAAACCCACTTTGCACTACAAGTGCACTTGGAAGTGCAGTCGCTGTAGATCCGAGGGAAAATAAAAAACAGCAATTTAGCTTGCACATCATTGGATAATAAAATCAGCACACCTTCCCTCATTTTAGATCTACTACTTCCACTTCCAAGTGCACTTTCAGTGCATTTTGTAGTGCAAAGTGTATTTACCTTTTGTAAGCAACCCCTAATCTGTGACCAATGACGGTGTAGTGTCACAGTTTGCTGTCTATCCTAGAATGCTGCAGAAGTCACGTGGCGGCCAACTGCGCATGCGCGATGCGTTCCAAACGCAAGTGCGATGCGTTCCAATGGATTTTCGACAGTACACACCAGCGAAGCCGTCATTCAGGGCGACGTGGACTTAGGGGAAAGTAGCCAGTCGGCCTCACTGCGCTCGGACGGCTCGCTCGGCCTCCTGGCTCTTTTTTTTTTTTTTTTAACATCCTACAATCTACGGGGATGTTAAGGAAAGAGCCTGGATGCCGACCGAGGTTTCACTGGTGTGCACTGTCGTGAATGCATTGGAACGCATCGCATTTGCGTTTGGAACGCATGCGCAGTTGGCCGCCACGTGACTTCCGCAGCATTCTAGTATAGGCAGCAAACTGTGACAATACAACGGCCCTAAGTAAAACTCCGACCCATGATAAATGTCTCCAGGTAGACATGTTTGGAAAACACCAACATTTCCATCATCTCTACACTTACAAATCCTCATTTATTTGCAAATACAACACATAAAAATCCTTGCTGGTCCTCAAACCTGCAGCACATAGCAAGCTACATGACGCAATTTACTGCAAAATTATTGGAGGATATTCACATCTGCAGTACACATTCTAAATGACGAAAGCAATATTTCAACAAGCATCTATAGTAACAGATGCTGCACAGTATTACAATACCAGCCCAGTAAATCCAGGCTAGAACATCTATGAGGATACTGGAAAGTGTAGTAATCAATTTACTACACATACTTGGTCGCAATGGTGACGTTAAAACACATACGGCACCAGAAATAACTCAGCATTATTTCAATGGATCCGTCTCTTGCTGCACTTCAAAGCAGCACTCAAATTCATTTGGTATCAATGACTTGCTTCAGGAAAACTCAGGCAGGCGCGTGTTCACAACTAATAACGTATGCAAGAATTTGTGTTCCTGTCCAAGGTGTATGACCAGTGTGCTTTACCGGCAGCTGGGAGCCGAAATGCAAATGGATTTCTCTACACAAACAGATGCTTGGAGAATTATGTAAATGCAGCGTATTCAGGGCCGAGCGACAGATCACGCCGGTTTATCGGAGGCAGAAAACATTGCATTAAGACAGATAAAAACAGTTACTAAATCACATTTCGGTAGCCAAACGGGGAGTTCTGAGGAAGGCGCCCAGTACGGAGGCACTACATCAATCAGGTTATACGCAGATCATCAACACAGGCCAGAAATAAAGCAGTACATTTATTTATTAGCCAACAATTGGATATTCTACAAAGAATGAACGATTTGCATTAGTCCAGCCCATTAGGCCTCATGCACACTGGACGTGTTTAATACTGCCCTTAGGGCATCTGGCGGTTTTTCCCGCATTTTAGCCTGCGTGTTCATTCACACATATGCAAATAAACAAAAAAAAAAACACACACACACACACACAGCAGCGTTTTGACAAAAAAAAAGCGACAAATATAATAGCCTATCAATGCTAGACGCATTTAGCGCTTCAGCGTTCATTTTAATGTCCAGAATAAATCCTTATTCCGGCCAATAAAATTAATAAATTCTCAAGCACTTGACGTGCCCAATCACGTTATACGTATTTACAGGCATCAATTTTTTTCTCTGCCAAAACACTGCTGGCAGGAGAAAAGGCGTCTACGAGAGATCCAGTGTGCACAAGGCCTAAAAATGAGCGGACAATGACAAAACTACCCCAGTCACAACATATGCTAGGGGGCAAGTGCGACTCCTTGGTGGATACACGGGCCAAAACGTGAAATATGAGATTTCCTAAAGCTAGAGCAGTGGTCGCCAACCTTTCGGACCACTAAACTCACAATTCTGAATCCTGCGGACCACCAATACAAATTTTACATGCCTTATACATACATACACACACACACACACACACACACACACACTATGCTCCAGTTCTCTGCACCCCATCCCCTGGATCACACTGCTGCCTAATACACACAATGCTCCGGCTCTCTGTTCCCTCCCCCTGGATTACACTGCTGCCTTATACACACAAACACACACAACGCTCCGGCTCTCTATTCTGTCCCCCTGGATTACACTGCTGCCTTATATACATACACACACACACACACACACACACACACACACACACACACACACACACACACACACACACACGGCTCTGTCCCCCCGCACTGGCTTAGATTCATCATTGGATCTCACCTCTTTATCCAGCCATATGCTCGAGCTCCGTGCTCCCTCCCACAGTACAGAATCCCAGTATATATAAAATATGCAAAGTGAATAAAGGGAAGCTTCAGAATGGCAAAGATGTTTTTATTACAAATTATGTGCGCAGACTGCAGTTCCTCTTTAAGTGGTTAAACTGACCTAATTTACAGACCGAAGTTCATCCCTTTGAGCTAAAAAAAACAAAAACAAAATTATACACATTGTTTATAGTTCTCTCAGCACTGAGCAATGATGACATAGAATTGTGGAAATGCCGAATAAAAGCGGAGGTTCACCGGTACAATATACCTTTTCCCCTTAGCTTCATGCTCGTTTTGTCTAGGGGAATCGGCTAGTTGTTTTAAAATATGAGCTGTACTTACGGTTTACGAGATGCATCCTCTCCGTCGCTTCCGGGTATGGGCTGCGGGACTGGGCGTTCCTATTTCGATTGACAGTCTTCCGAGAGGCTTCCGACGGTCGCATCCATCGCGTCACGATTTTCCGAAAGAAGCCGAACGTCGGTGCGCAGGCGCAGTATAGAGCCGCACCGACGTTCGGCTTCTTTCGGCTACGAGTGACGCGATGGATGCGACCGTCGGAAGCCTCTCGGAAGACTGTCAATCAAGAAGGAACGCCCGCTCCCGAAGACCCATACCCGGAAGCGACGGAGAAGATGCATCTCGAAAACGGTAAGTACGGATCATATTTTAAAACAAATAGCCGATTCCCCTAGACAAAACGAGCATGAAGCTAAGGGGATTGTTTAAAAAAATATATTAATGGGTGAACTCCCGCTTTAAGATCCTGAAGGGGTTGAAGCGAGATAGCAATTTTTTAATGTTCAGTAGCGCAGCTCTATCACCCATCCATGTCTCCATGCTTTATTTTGCTGGGGAGTAACTTTGAAAAAACACTCCCTAGCATTTCTGGCCATGGCCATCTTGAATAAGAGCAGATTATTCATGTAGAGTTTACTTCCCTTGGCTCAGGGCATGCAGGTAGGAGGGTGTGCTTAGCTGAGAAACCCCCCCCCCCTTCCTCCTGAAGATTTCTGGGATGTATGACATCATTTGCCTAGGCCTGGAGACCAGGAAGCAACTGAAGAAATGTACACAAAAGCTTAACAATAGGATATACTTTCCCATCTATTTACTAATGCTAGAAGTATGAGGATTGCAAATAATCAGTGTTGATGGAGAGAGTGCAGTTCCGCTTTAAGGATACACTTCAGCGACTTTAATAAAATGCATTAAAATCGATGGCTTTCATATCATTTACAGCAGTAAATAACCATCCTATATTATAAATGTACTTGTAATGCACATATACTTTAACTATATTTGTGTATTTATAAAAAAAGCAGAAAAGACCCAACGCAGCCCTGAATGTACTGATGGTTCACCATTTGCTTACACACTGTCAATAGATTTTCAATAGAACACATAAAACCAGACACTTTTCCCTGCCTTATTTGTGTACAATTTTATATGTCTATACCACACTTGTACAGAGACACGCCGGAGAACCAAAACAGGGTAATCTACAGGGAGCAGGGAGGAAACCCACACAAAAGACAGAAAATACCAATCCCATGCAAACCTCATCCTGATGGGAAGCAATGCAAAGCAACAACAACCACTAAGCCATGCAAACTATCTGCTATGGTCTCACAAGAGCCAGACACTATGTATGTCAGCACCATCTTTATAAAGCTTCATGTACACTGCTGCTGGTAAACAGACGTTTAGAAGTAGGGCATTTTTTTCAACTGCCCCTGAACTCTCCTCTTATCAGTACATATACAGGGTACACAGGGTTGTTTATAGTCCTTTCTAGTCGGTCGAGTTTAGAAGCCTTATTTGGAACACAAAAATGGGTTCAGACGGATGTTCAGAGGCATTTGAAAAGCCAAATGCTTGCAATAGCGGTATTACAAAAAACGCTTCTAGACGCAAACGCGGCAGGTAAACGTGGCTAAACTGACGTTTTTTAGCCATCGGTTTCTAGCGTCAAGTTAAAACGTTCAGGAGAGGTTAACCGGTTCCCGACCAGCTCCTGTACATTTACGTCGGCAGAGTGACACGGCTGGGCTAAGTGGCGTATAAATACGTCACTCTGAAATTCACGACCGTGCCCGCGGACTCCATGTCCACCGGTGTCCCGCAACCGGGTCACAGAGCTGCAGAACGGGGAGAGGCAAGTGTAAACATGCCTCTACCTGTTCTGCCTAGTGACACGGTCACTGATTGTCTGTTCCCTGTGATCGGAAACAGCAGACAATCAATGATGTGTAAACACGGCCCCTAACAGTCAGAATCACCCCCTAGGGTACAACACTTAACCCCTTCACTGACAGTGTAATTTTCACAGTATATATATATATATATATATATATATATATATATATATATATATATATATATATATATATATCTCTATCTCACTGATCGCTGTAAAAATGACAATGGTCCCAAAAATGTGTCCGCCATAATGTCGCAGTCACAAAAAAATAAAAAAGGGGGGGGGGGGGGCGGATCACAGCCATTAGAAGTAAAAAAATGAATTATTATTAATAAAAATAACCCCTATTTTGTAGACGCTATAACTTTTGCGCAATATCAATAAACGCTTATTGCAATTTGTTTTACCAAAAATATGTAGAAGAGTGCGTATTCGCCTAAACGGAGCAAAAAAAAATAAAAGAAGGTTTATTATATATTTTTGGGGGATATTTATTATAGCAAAAAGTAAAAAATATTGCTTTTTTCCCCCCCAAAATGTTCACTTTGTTTATAGCGCAAAAAAAATTAAAAACGCAGAGGTGATCAAATACCACCAAAATAAAGCTCAGTTTGTGAAAAAATAAAAGGGACGTCAAGTTTGTTCGGGAGCCACGTCGCACAACCGGGCAATTGTCAGTTAAAGAGACGCAGTGCCGAATCGCAAAAGATTCTCTGGTCTTTGGCCAGCGAAATGTTCCGGGGCTGAAGTGGTTAATCAACACCCCGTGTACATATCATACATCTTGCCCCATACCAAATGCTGTCCTACCAATTGTACCCAACCCCACATCAGTGGCTGTTATAGGACGAGAAATAAAATGAATGGGCTGAACAGATTCAGGCGGCCAGGTAGCCAAGGTCACCAATAAATAACTGCTGCTCCATTTGGAGCCTCTACCATCATCAGTGAGGACATGGTCTATGCGTCATACCATTGCCTGCTGAAACTGAGCCGTTTCCTACCTCACCACATTCTCAACATCCATTAGCCGGAGAAACGTAGATTATTAATGAATGGCTGACTGCCTCTGAAAATTTCATGCATGCCACTTTCCATTTCACTTGTGACCAGAGAGAGATGCAGAAAACATACAAGAGAAGATGGTAAAGTGACACTAAACTCACGTTTTAATGAAATAAAATACGTTTAAATATAAGTAGAACGTACATTCTCTTTCTTCCTTCATGTCATCTCTCAAATGCAAGCTTTTTTTTATACTATTCTTAGACCTGTTATAGGGTGGCTACATTCGTTCTCCATTCCCCCTTGTGTATGTAAATGTAGCCACCCTCTCCTGCACATCTCGCTGCAGACCCCATTCAGCTCTATGGGAATAGCATGAGACCAGAAATACCGGCACTACATGGTCTATACTAGTTGTAGTGTAGAAGTATATCAGTGGAGGATAGGGAGTGAGCAAAGGACAAATTAAGAGAAGTATGGGAATGGCCTTTTTCTTTTTTAACCATACTTGCCTAACTGGATGCTGAATCTGTCCTCCAATTGTACAACACTAAGAACCGAGCAATCGCACACGGCCGATTGCTTGGTTCTCAGAGTCCTGTGAGCAGAAAGCTGGTGACTGTCAGTCACCGGCTCTGCCCCCCACCTCTCACTGGAGGGCGGAGGTGGCTGGCTCAGGCTCTCAGCGGCTCACCGAGAGCCTGAGCCGGGTGCTGGTCCAGGCATGTGGATGGATCCCGACTTTATTGTCGTGATCTTGCCTGGACCGGCTCCAAACGTCACACACGGTATGCTTGATGTTTTAAATAAAAGATGAAAAAAAAAAAAAAAAAAAAAAAAGATTTGTATCGCTTTAAGGAAACGTGAGATACAGAAATTGTACTCACTTCTGTAAAGGCAGTTATCAAACAGAATAAAAAAAACACTATAGAAAACAACTAGAAGTTGATACGTTAAAGTTTTTGGCAACAGTAGTTTTCTCATATATGTTTTTCTATTTTGTTATGCCACCTGAAAATCGAATACTTGCTGATTCTGCCAAAGCGCTGCGTTCTCAAATTTCCTCCAGAGTGACAACCAACGCTCTATCCTGGCCTAGACCAACAAGGCCCAGGCCTGGGGCAGCACAGAAAGAGTCCCTGCCAAATTGTGCTACACTGTTAGTGTAATGCAAACTGCTTCTAATTTTGACTGTCTTATTACTGCTGTGAAACATCAAGGAAAACCGGCCGATCGTTTGCCCGATTTTCTCATAGTGTGTACGGGGCATTACAGGTCAACTTCCTCAGATTATGGTACCAAGTAAATAACAAAAGTTTGGAGTAGAAAATATTGGGATACAGCATAGCCCAAAGGGCATGAGTCCAGGTACCAATTTTTTATTTTTTTTTATTTGACGCAGAAGCAGTGCCATAGATAGTGGACATGTAGGTCCTGTTATATCGAGGGACAGCTGGTAGGTGGAATTCAGTGTTGGGTGCATCTGGGAGGAAAATGCCAAAGGATGACTATTGAAGGCAAGAATCAGGTATGAAAACCTACATATGTGACTCATGAAAAATTGAGCTTTGAACAATATTTTCGGGAGAATGAGAAGAAAACCTACGTTAGACTTACCGGTAACGGTATTTCTACGAACCTTCCAGGACGGCACCTGAGAGATGAGGGCTCCTCCCCACAGGAAACACAATCACTTGACAGTTTGTTATAAGTCCCCACCCTTCCCCTTGATCCTCAGTATGCATTAAAGCATGGGTCTTCAAACTACGGCCCTCCAGGTGTTCAGGAACTACAATTCCCATCATGCCTAGTCATGTCTGTGAATGTCAGTGCCTCATGGGATGTGTAGTTCTACAACAGCTGGAGGGCCGTAGTTTGAGGACCCCTGCATTAAAGTAATCCTGAACTGGTTCACAAGGGACATTGTTCCGTATAGGTACTTACCACCTAGCGTTTCGCTTATCTTTTCCCTCCACATAGGGCGGGAAGTAGGCCTGCCGTCCTGGAAGGTTCGTAGAAATACCGTTACGTCTAACGTAGGTTTTCTCCTATCACCTTCCAGGACAGCACCTGAGAGGATAATCAAGTAACCCACAGGCCTACTTTAGGGTGGGACCCTTGCCTGCAAGGTCTATCCCCCCGGAAAGGAGAGAGCAGCTCCGTGGCGGTGTTTCTTGGCACTACAGCGATGGCTCGCCTCACCGCAGCTCAGAGCGCTGGTGCACGCCTGGGGGCGACCTGTGAGTTGGACCAAGCCTACAGGTTAGTTCAGCCCTCCCCGGCCTCCATAGAACCTGTCTCAACAGGGGTACCTTTCGACCCTCCCCAGTTTTTAAAACAAAACAAACGTGTCGCTGTGTTCGGGAGAAACACAATCAATACTGAGGATCAAGGGGAAGGGTGGGGACTTATAACAAACTGTCAAGTGATTGTGTCTCCTGTGGGGAGGAGCCCTCATCTCTCAGGTGCCGTCCTGGAAGGTGATCGAACCACCCACAAGGGTGGCTTTATGCTGCAGATGTTGTGCAGGTTAGCTGCACTTTCCCAAAGACTTCTATGGAATTCCTGCGATTTTTTAGTGGGGTTAGAGAAAGTGCACCAAAGATGCAGCATGCAAGAGTTTTGGTGCACTTTCTGAAACCCGTAGGAATCTCAGTCTATGGGAAAGCACAGCTAACCCACACAAAAACCAAAAGGTAATGTGAAGCAGCCCTAAGAGATCCAAAAATCAATGAAGATCAGGCCCCTTTTAGAATTATAGGCAGACTTGATGGAAGCTCCATGTTAGTCTGTGGGTGGGTGGATGTATATGGACTTGTGTCTGTTTATATCCGATTACCTCCAAGCCTGTCAAGATCTGGATAAAATTGTTTTTATAATATATATATATATATATATATATATATATATATATAGGCCCGTGTCTCTTTCCATATATTCAAACCTAAATCGATCTAAGGTAGCCTGATATAAACAGACACACGTCCATTTGAATCCAGCTGCCCACGGATCCAGATCCAACATGGGTACAGAAAGCTCTGGATTTTTACAAGCAGGAGAAAAAAAAACAGAATGGACACAGGTCATAAAAGTGGCATCCATACCATTCAGCTAAAATATAAGCGGCGGGATCGGTTCCTGGAATTTCCTGCTCACTGGACCTGTCACAAAAGTAAAAATAAGGAAAAAAAAAAAAAAAAAAAAAAAGGCCAAAAATAAGAAGCATAGGAGAAATAAAAAAAACTAAGGGGTGGGAGAGATCGGATAAAAAGATAGCAAAGAAAGAAAAAAAGGACAAAAAGGTATGACGTGGTCCCCCCAGGGACTGCCAGGAAGGAGAAAAAGTCAAAGGGTTTGAGAGTAAGGACCCCAAAGACTTAAAGCGGAGTTCCACCCAAAAATGGAACTTCTGCTTTTTGGAATCCTCTCCTGTCGTATTTGGCACCTTTCGGGGGGCAGCCAATACCTGTCTAATACAGGTATTTTGCGCTCACTTCTTGGTATAGATAGCCGAGCCAACTACAGCCATCTACGCCACATCCGGAGAATACATTATATAATAGTTTTACCTTATAATGCCTGCCGGTTGTTAGTCAGTCATTAAATCAAGTATATAACAAACTTCTGTGTTTTATTATATACGTTGATTTTGTATCATAATCTCCTGGTCTATATATTAGAAATATACAAAATACCAATGCAATGCAAGAATATGCTGACCAATGCCCATCATAAAATACAAGGCTACAAGTTAAGTAGGGCATAACTACATCAGTTGGAAAATGCATTAGCAAATCCCAAGGCTCTCATCTGAATTACAAGCACAACCACCCAACAATACAAACAAAACAATATGGAGACCGCAGTCGTCGGTGTTACAAAAAGTACATAGCAATTATTTTCCAGGCTGGAAGACACACACAGCCGCACACGTCATTGCACTTTGCATAGAAGGAAGCACAATTGCTAGAATACGTATACTTCTAAAGGAAGCCTTGTGTAAACTAGTTGGTGATTACATTATCTACAAAGCAAAGCACGAAAAAAGCTCATCAAGAGATATTATACAACAAGGGGCAGAATACAAGAGCAGGAAGAGATCTTCACTTTTCTCCTCTTGACCAGCGCCAAGCCATTTGGCAAACGCCATTTCCCTTCAAACTGCAAATATTTACAGTAAGCCAACTTAATTAGGACATGCAACAACATCGATGAAGTAACAAAGAAGCTTTTAATGAGAATACAAAGGTCTTCATTTAATACAGAGCAAATACCCAAGGACAGCAACCAATCAGAAACCAGCATTTCACAGGCCACCTACAAAAAAGCTGTAGAAAACCGATATCGGACTTGTTGGTGTGGTTTGCCACACAACAGGATGCTTTGTACTATAAAGTGTACCCCAATAATGAAGGGTGCGAAAAAATGCCCGTCATGCCTCTTTCACACAGGTGATCCAATGAGACGAGTCTGTCAGTTTTTCAGACAGATCATGCAGTTAGTTCTGCACTCCTGATCTGTTTTCATCCAACAGTGAGCCGATGCCCGCTGTTGGATGGATGACGTCACAGAGTTGGTCCAGGCTCTGGAAAGATCCCAACCATGCCCACTCAGAATAAATGGGGAGACCAGCCGCTCCGAGTAAGATCAGCCTAAAAGGACTCCATACATGGGTGCCAGCCCTGGCCTGCCTCTATAATACATGTATTCCAAGAAGAAACGGCTGCACACCATGACCAGTCTTTGTACCATTTATTAAACCTTCAAAACACAAGTGGGACAACCAGGACACAAAGAAGCTGTTGCTAGTTGACACGTTTCACACAAACTGAAGCACAAAGCTTGTGTGAAACTGGTGAACTAGCAACAGCTTGGTTGTGTCACTTCACTTGTGTTTGAACATTTCACAATAAATGATACAAACACTGGCTCTTGGATTAAATATCCCCTCAGAAGCCCAGATTGGCATCAAGCTCAGCCTCTTGGCAATCCGCAGAGAGCCTGAGCCAGCCCATCCATAGCCCAGCGCTAGAATGAGCGCTGGAGGAAAGGAGAGAGCCGGAGACTAATGCCGCATACACACGATCGGTTCGTCTGATGAAAACAGTCTGATGGACCGCTTTTATCAGACGAATCGATCGCGTGTGGGCCCCATTGTTACCCCCCCCCCCTCTCCCCAGTGGTGAAAAGAAAAAAAAAAAAAAAAAAAAAAAACGATCGTCTGTGGGGAAATCCATCGGTTAAAAATCAACGCATGCTCAGAATCAAGTCGACGCATGCTCGGAAGCATTGAACTTCATTTTTCTCAGCACGTCGTAGTGTTTTACGTCACCGCATTCTGACATGATCTGTTTAACTGATGGTATGTAGGCAAGACTGATGAAAGTCAGCTTCATCGGATATATCTGATGAAAAAATCCTTCAGACCGTTTTCATCGGATAAACCGATCGTGTGTACAGGGCATGACAAGTCATAGCTCTTTGCTCAGAGTAAAGGGGGAATACTGAGCGATCAGCAGCGTATGTTCACACAGATCTTACTGCAGAGCCGGCAGGGAAAAAAAAAAAAAAAAAATTAATCGATGCTGCATCCCACCTAGACGAGTATATAAAAAAAAAAAAAAAAAAAAAAAAAAAAAAAAGCTTTGCCCTAAAAAAAATATTTGGATGAACTCTTTTGCACACTGCTATACACCCTCTCTAGCAAACTTTGCATAAAAACAACAGGGATTTCTGGTTCACAAACATTGCAATACATGTGTACGCTAGCCAACTGTATTAAAAAGTAATCAGTTTCTGACCAGTCCCAACTCTGCTCTGCATAAATCGTTCTTAAAAAATAAATAAAAGGAACTGCAATCTGCTCACATAATTTGTAATAAAAACATCTTTGCCATTCTGAAGCTTCCCTCCAACCACTTTGCATATTATTTTACATATACTGCAATTCTGTACTTGCCAAATACTCTGTGGAAATCTCGCCCCACCAAGTCTGGCTGCAGCCATTTTAACTGTGGGCAGCTGAAGCTGCTGCCCGTTCACTTCCTGGAATTGCACTGGAGGCACACCTCAAGCTCTGCAGCTTTCATTGGCCCTCTTATGACTCACCCCCTCCCTTCCTGGCAAATTCTCACGAGAGAGAGATAGCTGTGCATGATGTCATTAGCCTAGGCCAGTGATGGCGAACCTTGGCACTACAGAGGTTTTGAAACTACACTTCCCATGATGCTCATGCACTTTGCAGTGTAGTTGAGCATCATGGGAAATGTAGTTCCAAAACATCTGGGGTGCCAAGGTTCACCATCACTGGCCTAGGCTAATGACCAGGCAACAGGAAGTGGGTTGTATAAGGTATTTACTCGGGTTGTCCCGATACCGATACTAGTATCGGTACCGATTCCGAGTATTTATACTCCCGCAAATACCCCCGATACCACCCCCCCCGCCGCTACACCGCATCCCGCCGCATCCCCGCTGGTTAATACGGGCGGGGAACATTACAGCTTTCATTTGAATAGCTGTAGTGTTTCCCGCCGCGTATAGACACTCCCCCTTGCTCGGGTGAACTGTCCAATCCCGAGCAAGGGGGGAGTATCTATATGCAGCGCGGCACGAATCACTACAGCTATTCAAATGAAAGCTGTAATGTTCCCCGCCCGTATTAACCAAGCGGCGGCGCGGCAGCATGCACTGCCATGCAGGTAAGGGGGACATGGCTGCATATATGGGGGGGGGGGGAGACGGACATGGCTGGATATGGGGGGGGGGGGACATATTTAAAAAAAAGTATCGGTATCAGCGAGTACTTGAAAAAAAAGTATCGATACTTGTACTCAGTCCTAAAAAAGTGGTATCGGGACAACCGTAGTATTTACTGGCAGAAAAAAATACATACATTGTTTACTACCCAAAGTTAAAACAACAAGGCCCGAAGATTTAATAGATGGAAAGTTGAAAAAAAAAAAAAAATGACTGAAGGTTCACTTTAATATAACGGCCTCATTAACCAATAGGGAGGCTTTCAAAAAGGGGAGGTTGGGGACAATTTGGACAAAAAAAAAAAAAAAAAAAACGCAAGATCTGCAATGTCAAAATATTCTAAAATTAGCCTGTTTTTTTTTTTTTTTTAATTCTAAACTTTAAAAAAAAAAAAAAAAAAGAAGAACTGTTAACCTTCGCGCTCACAGGTGCATTAAAATATTCCCATCCATACAGAAGCTGGCAGAACAATCCAGCATAAAAAAAAAACAAAAAAAAACAAACACTTGTTTATTCTAACCACTAGAATGAAATTTATATGCATGCTTATGCGGGTTTACCTTTGTATGTGTAAATTATGGCAGCAAGTTCCTCTACATAAGCAGGTTTGCTGTATTTTATATTATACACACACACACACACACACACACACACACGTCCCTGAACACTTCCCTAACATATGAATCTAAACACCACAATATGCATGGAAATAGAACATTGTTCACAGGCACTACAAGTCCCATGAGGCATTGCACGAGTGACATCCACAGGCATGATGGGATTTGTGGTTTTATCACAGCTGTAGTGCCAGAGTTGGGGGGGGGGGGTACTACAAGGGTATTACAATTATCCCACAAGGCACATAATAGGATATGCATTTATTTACTTTTTTTTTTTAATGGGTATTTGATCAATAATATATGACTGGAGAGCAGCCAACACTGCAAAGAGCTCTAATCTTATGAAAGTGCAGGATGCTTGTTGATTACACTAAATAAAACCTTATGACACTTGTGTGTCTTCTCCTTGCAGTAAAATATTGGCTCATATGCAGGCCAGCGGGTTATACCCGGGACCATGTGTCAGTGCCCATCCATCCCACTATATAATGACATCAAGCAGGAAATGGAAAGCTCCTAAAGCTGGCTTTAGAGTTTTTTTTGTTTTTTTTTAAATCAACCAGAGATCTAAAAGCGACAAAAAAACAAAAGGAGGATTCCCCATCCATCGACCTCTTTTGAGGTGGGGGGGGGGGGGGGGGGGACACAGCCATAGATGGTTTGAGATTCGCCCAATTCATGATGAACTGGTGGGATTTCAGTGCATATATAGCCAGCCTAAAGGGATTAGTTCACCTGTTTACAAAAATAAATGCACATCTTTGTGCAAGAAAAACAAAAAGTTGCAAACTGAAAGGCCTCCAGCAAGAAGCCACATCTGCACTTGCAGGAATGCCGTCTCCTATGGCAACAGTCTTTATTAGTTCCTAACACAAAGCCTAACAGTTCTTTCAGCTTCACTACAACTTCTTGTAGTTCTTCCATACACTGAGCTCCCGTCTCTCACTAGACCCTCCGATTCACTGCCACTGAATTCCTTGATGATTGACGCGCCTTCCGGCGCGTTCCGAAAATAGCCGGACTAGGACTCGGCGCTTGCGCACAGACTAGGAGCTGACTGCGCAGGCGCCGTATATAGCCGAGTCCTAGTTCAGGTATTTTCGGAACGTGTGACGCGCCTTAGCCACACGTCAATCATCTACGCCTCTTCATAGGAACGCCTATTCCCCGCGGGAGGATGAAAAGAAAATGAACGACTAAACGGTAAGTACAGCGAGAAAAAAAAAAAAAAAACAGCATACTGTAGCTGACGCAAGTATGCTGGATGGGATGGTACATAGATGTTTTAGGGTGTACCTCCGCTTTAAGCAGAAGACAGCGAGCAAAACGAACAAGTCACAAGACTGTTCCAATGATCCCTGAACTAAATTTATTGCACAGAAAATACAATGAAGGCATTCTAAAGAAATCATCAGAAAACAATTTTTATTCCCATACAGAATTACAACTGAAAAATAAGACAAATCGACCACCATGCACAGAATTGGCTCTATACCACCCATTGGCCACCTGGCAATTTTACGTTGAAATCTCCAAATCTCATCTTAGAATACCTACAATCAAAAAAAGGTAAATACAAAGAGTCAGAAGTCTACTTTGGTCATAATTTGAGGAAACGGAAAAAAAAAAAAAAAACACACACACACACACACACAATCATGTGACAATCTCACCCCATATATACAGCCAACCATTGCATGAGGAACAATCTACTCAAGAGAGGTGATGGCTTAGAGTGGCTGTAAACCCTCTACAACCACTTTAACCTACAGTTAAGCCTAGATTAAGGCTAAAGCAGGCCATACACGGTCGAATTTGGAACAAATTTTCTTTTCAAAATCAGAAAGTTCGTTTTTTTGGCGATCCGATGATGCCACCATTGATTTTCGAAATCCATCCACACATGGGGATAACGCCCCTAGCTATCCTCACAACCTCCCAGGTCTATCCTGACCATTATAGAAATTTGTCCTAGGAGTTCCATGGGCATCTGGACAACTACCTGTCTGCATACATATCAGCAGGTCTTGGAGTTCCATTCTTCGGGAGCGTTCGTTGTGAAGCCATCATTTTCTATCTTCTCCTGCATATAACCCATGCACACGAACAACGCTGGGGAGATCCTTATCTACTCGATTTGCGAATGTCAAATCTCGCATTATATCCACTCCTGAAGCCCCTGATGATGGTTTGATAAAAACACAGAAACGCGTCAGGCAGCATATACCATTTGGAGAGTGTTTTTGATGTTACAGTTTACGTTGTTATTGTATTATGTTCTGTTTTTTCCTTTTGCCATCCGACACACGCATTGCTTTTTGGTGATTCCATTTGGATATGGAATATGTTTTACGTTTGTATGTACTTAGGTGCTGAATGTGCGTTCAGAGCCAATGTCAATACGTCCAATTTGTCCCAATAAACTATTTTTTTATATCCATATTGTGTTTTGGCCTTCAAAGTCCCATCCGGGGGGGGGGGGGGGTTACCTTTCTTTTCCGATTTTCGAAATTCGGCCGACCAAACCTTCATGTTGCCGGGAATATTAGTTTCTTGCATATTCGCATTTTTTTTTCTATTACATTTCTCGCACGATTCTCCCATCATTGATCAGAAAATCGTTGGTTTTTCAAAAAATTTACAACATGTCGGATTCCTCAAATTTGATTGCCGCACGAAAAATCGGCGGTTGCTGCAGCCCTCTTTGATACGATTTTTGAATGAAAATTATTTTGAAATTCGAACAGTGTATGGCCGCCTTTATCTGTAGGTGTTCGAAATATCTCCCAGACCTGCACGGTCTAGGAGATATTTGCAAAATCGCTGTACGCCGATTTGTTGCGCGCATGTGCCAGCGTTAGAAAGGGCACGCTGTGCCGTTTCTATCTCAGGTCATGCCGTAAGTGGAGGCTCCTGCGTGCATGCGCGGGGAGTGACATCACGCAACTCCGGCACTCAGAGCCGGAGTTCGCGGCCACGTAAGGAAGAGGGGTGAAAAATGGCTACTCGAGGAAAAAGGGGACATCGCGGGCTTCTCCTGCAGGTAAGCGTCACATAATGGGCTACTATGCGATGCATAGTAGCCCATTATGCTTTACCTTTGCAGGGAAACAAAGAGGAAGGAACACCCATCAGGGTTTACTTCCTCTTTAAGGAGTTTCAGCCTATTTTTTTTTTTTTAAATCAGAGTTTTGTTTTTTTATACTGCAAGCATTTAACATTTCAGCGATTACAGACATGATCAGAAGTGGCGATTTGAGAAGAGCAATGAGAAGGATAGCAGTCATAGTCTACACACTATATTGAGGAAAGGGAAACCAAGGTTTAAAAACAAATAGTTACACAATTGCTGCAAAAGCACAATGACAAGCCTTCCAATGGATACTGAAAAGCAGAAGTAAACAAAGAACGCCAATGGCCCGACCTGCTCTAATACATAAAACAAAGATTAGCCAGTACTTGATGTCACTATTCCACAAACATCAATGTGAAATTGCCTGACATGCATGCATATGTCAGGGGAATAGGAGAGATCCGAGTATCCGGGTAGGAACACATACATAAACAGCCATGGCCAAAAGTTGAGAATGACAAATATAAAATTTCGCAAAGTCTGCTGCCTTATGATGGCAAACTACTCCAGAATGTTACGAAGAGTGATCAGATGAATTGCAATGTCCCTCTTTGCCATGAAAATAAACTTAATCCCATAACAAACATTTCCACTGCATTTTTGACGAAGGCTTCAGGGCGCCAAGAAAGTCCAGCAAGCTCCAGGACCGTCTCCTACATTTCACCACCAGTGCAGAGATTGCTCAGGAATGGAAGCAGGCAGGTCGGAGTGCATCGGCACACACAGTGAAGCGAAGACTTTTAGAGGATGGCTGGGGTGTCAAGAAGGGCAGCAAAGCAGCAACTTCTCTCTAGGAAAAACACCAGGGACAGGCTGATATTCTGCAAAAGGTACAGGGATTGGACTGCTGAGGACTGGGGTAAAGTCATTTTCACTGTTTGGGGTATCCCGAAAAAAAACCTTGTCCGGAGAAAAGGTGCGCGCTACCATGAGACCCGTGTCATGCCAACCATTCATGTGCGGGGTTGCTTCTCAGCCAAGGAAGTGGGCTCACTTACAATTTTGTCTAAGAACACAGCCATGAATTAAGCATGGTACAAAAACATCTTCAGAAAGCAACTAACAACCATCCAAGAACAGTGTGGTGATGAACAATGCCTCTTCCACCATGATGGAGCACCTTGCCATAAGGCAAAAGTGATAACCAAGTGGCTTGGGGGAACAAATCAACATGTTGGGTCCATGGCCAGGAAACTCTACAGATTCCTAATCCCATTGAGAACTTGCGGTCAATCCTGAATCGGTGGGTAAACCAAATGAGGGGAGAAAAAAAAAATAACACCCACAAATTCTGACAAACTCCAAGCATTGATTATGCAAGGATGGGCTGCCATCAGTCAGGATGTGGCCCAGAAGTTGACTGACAGCATGCCAGGGCAAATTGCAGAGGTCTTGGGGGGGGGACTTTAACAATGCAAATACTGACTCTTTGCATAAACTTATTGTAATTGTCAATAAAAGCCTTTGACACTTCTGAAATGCTTGCATTTGTACTTCAGTATACTATAGTTACATCTGACAAAAAGATCTAAAAACACTTAAGCAGCAGACTTTGTAAAAAATAATAATATTTGTGTTTTGGCCACAGCTGTACATTATATTTTTTAATTATTTATTTTACATTTGATTGTTGCAGATTGTGGAAGGCCCTACGACTAAAAGGACTGTATCTAGGGCAGTCCAGAAACTAGAATAGAGACTGGATTAGCGGCTAGGGGTGACAATGACAGTTCCTCTTTTGGACAGTCGCAGTGAAGAGGTCCTGAGCGCACTTCTCACAGCAGGCCAACAGCGATAAAACGTAATCCGATAGAAAACAAGGTCACCATGCTCATTGTATCTGCACAGCCTTAAAGACAATGCTGTTGAAGGAAATTTTAAGGCCTCATTCACACGTGCATTTGGGGACGACTACAATTTCCTGCAGGGTTTCCTTAGAGCAGCTGCCAGTAGGAAGTGCCATGCAAAGCAATGAGAGGCTGACAGAGGCTGTTCACATGTAAAATCGGACATACAGAGATCACCCGTGGAAGATGGACCCTGGACACAAATCTCCCCGTCCACAGGTAATTGTTGCACGTCTGCCGGCTGCTGTCTCATGCAGGAAATCGTAGTTGGCTCCAAACACACGTGTGACTGAGGCCTAAAGCTGAATTTTGGGAATAAACATTTATGGCTGATGGTCAGCAAGTCTCGTACGCCCACACTTGAAGTACCACCACTGTGCCATTCCAATGGAAGTCGCCTCAGAAGTCGGATCACTGTCTTAACTGAAGCAACAATACGGGAAGATAACATACGTTTCTCAGGCAAACCCCTCCCTCCCACAGAGCCGATTGTTGTTTGATTGGCCACTGGAAAGCCTCCTGTCCTGGAGGCGACTTGAAGTTGCCCTGTAAGTTGCCTGAGGATTCATACTCAAGTCGTGTCCAAGTTGCCTCCCAAAGTCGTGCTGGAAGTCGTGTTGCCCCTGTGTGAACCGGCTCTAAATGGGAGTTCCAGGCTTTTTTTATGTTTATTAAAAGTCAGCAGCTACAAAAAGTGGAGCTGCTGGCAGGGCAGGATTTGCTCTCCCTGCTGCCCCAAGGCCAGGTTCCGCAATGCACCTCCTCCCCACCAACCGAACCCCCCCCCCCCCCAAATCAACGGAGAATGGCAACCGCATGGCAGGGGGGCAACACGGTTAGTTCATTAGTAGGATGGACGGGAGCACACATTTTACAAGTGATTTTGGCGACATCGCCGCAATCACTTGTTAACGAGCGAGCGGATTCCCCCATAACTTACTGCCCTTTAGGCCCCTTTCACATTGAGGAGTTTTTCAGGCGGTAAAGCGCTAAAAATAGCGCTGCTATCCCGCCTGAAAAACTCCTGCACTGCAGACTCAATGTGAAAGCCCGAGGGCTTTCACACTGAGGCGATGCGCTGGCGGGAGACAAAAAAATCTCCTGTCAGCAGCATCTTTGGAGCGGTGAGAGGAGCGGCATGTATACCGCTCCTTCCCATTGAAAACAATGGGAACCGCGGCAATACCGCCCGCAATGCGCCTCTATAGAGGCGCATTGCGGGCGGTATTAACTCTTTATCGGCCGCTAGCGGGGGTTAATACCGCACCGCTAGCGGCCGAATCCCGTGGTAATCCCGGCGGTATAGCGCCGCTATATTTAGCGGCGTTATACCGCAACCGCAGCTCCTGCCCCAGTCTGAAAGGGGCCTAACTGTATGTTCCGGCCGTCGGGGGACTCCGTGCCACTGCCGCCCCTTGGCGCCCTGCCACCCCAAGGCCTGTCCTCAGTGGCCTTGTGGGAAATCTGGGCCTGGCAGCTGGCTTTTAATAAACAGACACTCACCTGCTCCACGTTCCAGCAATGCTCCGCTCCTCTGCGGCCGGCTCCTCCATTCCTAGTGGAGGCACCCGGCCGTGACAGCTTTCGGCTTCACGGCCGGGCACTCACTGCGCATGCGCGAGTGGCTCAGCGCTCTGAGAGTGGTCAGGCGATCGCCTGAAACTTGTCACGTGTCCCAGGCAAACCGCCTACAGGGAGGGGCTGCCGTAGGCAATATGACGTATCACCTAAGCAGTCCCTGGGCCGAAGGAGGAAGTGGGACAGGAAGTCCCACCCCAAAAAAAAAAAAAAATTACATGCCAATGTGACATGTAAGGTGGCGAGCAGTGGAGTAAGCGGAAGTTCCACTTTTGGGTGGAACTCTGTTTTAAACCACACAGATAGGGTTAGCTGATCTCCGTTATCCAGCCGCAAGCATGTAAATAGGATCTCTCCACATGTAAATAAAAAGTGCTCCAAATAGTATAATATTGTAAAACCAGTTTAATAAAATGCTCTGCGAAAAACTTCAACCATTACACTCACATCACTTCAAAGCCAGCAAGTAAAAATCACAGCAAAAAGCTCTTAGAGAAAACGTCTGTAGCAATATAGTGTAGTCACGGCGGACCTGAGGTGTACGGCTTGGATATCACTGTAACCCGCTCCTCTAGCTCAAAAGAATTATTCTCTGATCTGGTGTACAGCGTGAAGTGCTTACAGATAGGGGGCGTGGCTAAACGGCAACCATTGACAGGTACCTGCTCCCTCTTCCTCACATAGGCAAGAATGCCCCCACTCATCCCACCCCTCTCCCAGCCTGCAGTGACGTGTCCCAGGACGCTGCAGGACCCAGTCTCACAGCACTGTGTGACCTTGTGCATGCGCGGTAGGATGGATGCGATTCAGCAGAAAGTCACATCTGGCTCCCAAATCAAAAATGGCAGAACTGGGTACCCCCCCAGCAGTGAGAAGAACTAGCTATGTTAAAACAGCACTGGGCTCCATGAACTGATAAGTACCTGATTTTTTTTTTTAATTTAGCAGCTAAAGTATTTGTAGCTGCTGACTATTAAAAAAAAATAATTAAAAATATTTTTTTTGTAACTGGAGATCTGGTTTAGGAATCCTCCCAGAACAGACATTGCTTTGTAAAGCAGACTTGGACAGAGGATCCTTCTTGTTTGTACCCAGCTGGCCTATTTTCTGACATGTAAAAAATTAGTCATATTCACCAATTCTTTCTAAACGACCGCAACAAGTATGTGAAGACAGGAAGCGGGTTTATGAATTGTATATTTGTATTATAAATGCTTTGGCTGTCAACCTTTCTGAATAATGCAGCGCAAGTCGTATAAAAAACAGGTCAAGTGCACAGGAATAGCCATTTAAAAAAAGGAGTTTATTTTCAAGCAACGTTTGCGCAGATTTTGAACAAAAGCATAAAGCTGGCTATAGACCAATCGAAATGTCCATCAATGTGTAAACATCCGTACGCGACAGAAAGCGATTGTTTGATCGACTTCTATCGCGGTAGAATGTTGGAAATCAATTCTCAAATCAGGGGCTGCAGCCGCTGATCGGTGTGGGGGGATTCCTCAAATCTAACTTGTTTGTGTGGACGGGGGAACCCGTTAATTTTTTCTTTTTTTTAATCCCGCACGCCGTCTAAACAAAAAAAAAAAATAATCATCCATGAACAACTTTATCCTTTAGCATCACTGTAAACAAATCTTACAGAAAATGAGAAAGCAATAAAGCCAAAATAGAACGCAAACAACTGACAGGCGACTCCCAAGAGGTTCTACAGCAGTTCAAGGTCCTTCAGCAGTCCTCACCGCTGACGAGGAACGTGTTCCCAAATGATTTCTTTGCATATCTGTCATCCCGATTCCATTCACAGTGGAAACAGAGCTTGCATTTGCTTTTCTCGCTTCCAACCCAACTGCCGTCTTATGCCCTGTGCGCACACTATCGGAATTTCCTATGGGATAAAATCTGATGGAATTTTCCGTCAGAATTCCATTCAAGCCGTCTTGCATACACACTGTCAGTCTAAATTCCGACCGTCCAAAACGCGGTGACGTAAAACACTACGACGAGCCGAGAAAAATGAAGTTCAATGCTTCTGAGCATGCGTCGACTTGATTCTGAGGATGCATGGTTTTTTCTCTGTCGGAGTTCCACACAGACAATCGGAATTTCCGATAGGACATGTTCTATTTCTAAACTCTCACGGAAAAAAAGTCTGATGGGGCCCACACACGGTCGGAATATCCGATGAAAAAATTCCGTCTGACTTTTTTCATCGGAAATACCGATCGTGTGTACAAGGCTGAATGTTATTTTAAGTCAAAGCGTTAGTTCACCTGTACAAGAAATCCGTAAATGTGACCTCACCCATTTCACGGTCCCCTGCTGTTCTTACCTCCTGCAAGCCACTCCACTGGTCAGAGAATATTAAATCCCTGCTGCAACCTCCTTTTTGCCCAGAGCTGCCAGGACGGACCAGATAAATTCTAATTGGTCAGCACTGTCACATGGATGCCGCTGACCAATTTGAATCTTTCTGGTCCATCCTTGCAACGCTGGGTGAAAGTAGCAGGGATTTCAAATCCCTGGATTAGTGGAGCGTCTTGTGGGAGTCCTGACAGCTCAGGATCGAGGGAGGCAAGTACAGCGGGCAGGCAGGGGAATTTAGGTCACCTTTACAGATTTTCTGTTAAAGGTGAACTTACCTTTTAAAGAAGAGCTCTGCCACCAAAACATGGGGGGGGGGGGGGGGGGGGGGGGGAAAGAGCAGTAGGCAGATGATCAGTTATAGGCACAGTGCCAAGAGTAGAGAGCAACTGAGCATGTGCAGAGCAGGGCGAGAAAGTATTACTGGATTTTAAACAGTACGGGCACTTTACATAGCTATACCTGCAATAGGGGCAGTCTGAAGTGATCTAGTGGGACTTTATTCTCTGACTAAAGTTCCACTTTAAGGTAAAAAGACTTCTACCTTTACAACCACATTAAAGCCTCACAAACCATGAGTTGTCCGGAATATGTACATAGGTGGGGGATCACCTAACGGTCTAACACTCAAGCATTCCAGAGGGCCAATAATAGTGAAAACCAGTATACACAGATGGATTCCCAGATAAACCAGTATACACAGATGGATTCCCAGATAAACCAGTATACACAGATGGATTCCCAGATAAACCAGTATACACAGATGGATTCCCAGATAAACCAGTATACACAGATGGATTCCCAGATAAACCAGTATACACAGATGGATTCCCAGATAAACCAGTATACACAGATGGATTCCCAGATAAACCAGTATACACTGATGGATTCGGTTGTGTTTGAGCACAGGTCACTTGTACATGACACCGCTCTGTAGTTACCATGGTTCCATGACACAGACCTTGTTTACTGTACGGTGGACTCCTTGTAACCAGCTAGTTATAAGTCCTGTCACTAAAAGTTACCAATAGGAACTACAGAAGTCATCTCTGAAAAAGGCCCATTGAAATTCTCACACACAGACACTAACATGTAAACACATGGCAAAAGCTAATGGGCATGAAAACTTAGCCAGTAAAAACAGGACCACTGGCATTCAATCAGTCCAGGATATTAGTTAATCCAGTCACCCCAGCTGACCAGGGCCAGGCAATAAATTCCATTGTGTTACAACATGTCAAAGCATACAAGGCTGTACCCCCAGAGTACGCAGAGCCGGGTCCTGACATACAAGGCTGTACCCCCAGAGTACACAGAGCCGGGTCCTGACATACAAGGCTGTACCCCCAGAGTACACAGAGCCGGGTCCTGACATACAAGGCTGTACCCCCAGAGTACGCAGAGCCGGGTCCTGACATACAAGGCTGTACCCCCAGAGTACACAGAGCCGGGTCCTGACATACAAGGCTGTACCCCCAGAGTACACAGAGCCGGGTCCTGACATACAAGGCTGTACCCCCAGAGTACACAGAGCCGGGTCCTGACATACAAGGCTGTACCCCAAGTACACAGAGCCGTGTCCTGACGTACACAAGGCTGTACCCCCAGAGTACACAGAGCCGTGTCCTGACATACACAAGGCTGTACCCCCAGAGTACACGGAGCCGGGTCCTGACATACACAAGGCTGTACCCCCAGAGTACACGGAGCCGGGTCCTGACATACAAGGCTGTACCCCCAGAGAACACGGAGCCGGGTCCTGACATACAAGGCTGTACCCTGAGTACACAGAGCCGGGCCCTGACATACAAGGCTGTACCCCCAGAGTACACAGAGCCAGGTCCTGAAATACAAGGCTGTACCCCAAATACACAGAAACAGCCCCCAACACATACAAAACTGTAGCCCTGGTGTACACAGTGACAGGTCCTGACATAGGAGACTGTACCCCTGGGGTACACAGAAGGGAAAAGCAGCCAAGGAAGGAAGGATGGCGAGCAGACAGCAGCGGCCGCGCATGCGCAGAGAGGCGCCGGTGGCCAGGCAGGAAGAGCTGGCAGTAGCAGACAATGGGAAGGAACACAGGGGACCATCATCATCCTCATCACTCACCGACACACAGGGGCTGGAGGTGGTGCTGGGGGTGGGGGATCGCTGCACCGTAACAAGAGCCATCTAGTAGCCGGAGGAGCTCCACCACCGGGCTGTCATTCTTATCCCGGGGAAGAAGAATGGGGGGAGCCCGGGCTTCCCGATCCGCCACAGCCCAACGAGACGGCTGGCTGTGTGCTGACTTGTCCCGGCCAAGTGACAGTCCGGTCACAATCCTCTCCTTCTCCTCCGCTTCTGCTGCCGCCGCTGAGATCCGCACTGAGAGGAGCGGCGGCAGCTGTACCAGCACTGTGTGTGTATGGGAGAAGTGAGCATGCGCAGACTGTCAGCCGTCACTTAGCCACACCTACTGCACCCTGTCACTGCCGAAGAGCAGATGTGTCATGACCGCCCCGATCATGTCATCACACACCTATCACCTGTACGATCATTGCACACACCTCTCACCTGTACCTCATCGCACACACCTCTCACCTGTACGATCATTGCGCACACCTATCACCTGTACGATCATTGCACACACCTATCACCTGTACGATCATCACACACACACCTATCACCTGTACGATCATCGCACACACCTATCACCTGTACGATCATCGCACACACCTCTCACCTGTACGATCATCGCACACACCTATCACCTGTACGATCATCGCACACACCTATCACCTGTACGATCATTGCACACACCTCTCACCTGTACCTCATCACACACACCTATCACCTGTACGATCATTGCGCACACCTCTCACCTGTACCTCATCACACACTCCTCTCACCTGTACGATCATCGCGCACACCTCTCACCTGTACGATCATCGCACACTCCTCTCACCTGTACGATCATCGCACACCTCTCACCTGTACGATCATCACACACTCCTCTCACCTGTACGATCATCGCACACACCTCTCACCTGTACCTCATCACACACTCCTCTCACCTGTACGATCATCGCGCACACCTCTCACCTGTACGATCATCGCACACTCCTCTCACCTGTACGATCATCGCACACCTCTCACCTGTACGATCATCACACACTCCTCTCACCTGTACGATCATCACACACTCCTCTCACCTGTATGATCATCACACACTCCTCTCACCTGTATGATCATCACACACTCCTCTCACCTGTATGATCATCGCACACACCTCTCACCTGTACATCATCACACACTCCTCTCACCTGTACGATCATTGCACACACCTCTCACCTGTACGATCATCGCACACACCTCTCACCTGTACGATCATCGCACACACCTATCACCTGTACGATCATTGCACACACCTCTCACCTGTACGATCATTGCGCACAACTCTCACCTGTACGATCATCGCACACTCCTCTCACCTGTACATCATCACACACTCCTCTCACCTGTACGATCATCGCGCACACCTCTCACCTGTACGATCATCGCACACTCCTCTCACCTGTACGATCATCGCACACCTCTCACCTGTACGATCATCACACACTCCTCTCACCTGTACGATCATCGCACACACCTCTCACCTGTACCTCATCACACACTCCTCTCACCTGTACGATCATCGCGCACACCTCTCACCTGTACGATCATCACACACACCTCTCACCTGTACGATCATCACACACTCCTCTCACCTGTACGATCATCACACACTCCTCTCACCTGTACGATCATCACACACTCCTCTCACCTGTACGATCATCACACACTCCTCTCACCTGTACGATCATCACACACTCCTCTCACCTGTACATCATCGCACACACCCCTCTACTGTACGATCATCACACACTCCTCTCACCTGTATGATCATCACACACTCCTCTCACCTGTATGATCATCACACACTCCTCTCACCTGTATGATCATCGCACACACCTCTCACCTGTACATCATCACACACTCCTCTCACCTGTACATCATCACACACTCCTCTCACCTGTATGATCATCGCACACACCTCTCACCTGTACATCATCACACACTCCTCTCACCTGTACATCATCGCACACACCTATCACCTGTACGATCATCGCACACACCTCTCACCTGTACGATCATTGCACACACCTCTCACCTGTACGATCATTGCGCACAACTCTCACCTGTACGATCATCGCACACTCCTCTCACCTGTACATCATCACACACTCCTCTCACCTGTACGATCATCACACACACCTATCACCTGTACGATCATCCCACACACACCTCTCACCTGTACAATCATCACACACACCTATCACCTGTACATCATCGCACACTCCTCTCACCTGTACATCATCACACACTCCTCTCACCTGTACGATCATCGCACACACACCTCTCACCTGTACGATCATTGCGCACACCTATCACCTGTACGATCATCGCACACTCCTCTCACCTGTACGATCAACACACACACCTCTCACCTGTAGGATCAACACACACACCTCTCACCTGTAGGATCATCGCACACTCCTCTCACCTGTACGATCATCGCACACTCCTCTCACCTGTACGATCATCGCACACACCTCTCACCTGTACGATCATCGCACACTCCTCTCACCTGTACATCATCACACACACCTCTCATCTATACATCATCGCACACACCTATCACCTGTACGATCATCGCACACACACCTCTCACCTGTACATCATCACACTCACCTGTACATCATCACACACTCCTCTCACCTGTACGATCATCGCACACACCTATCACCTGTACGATCATCGCGCACACCTCTCACCTGTACGATCATTGCGCACACCTCTCACCTGTACATCATCACACACACCTCTCATCTATACATCATCGCACACACCTATCACCTGTACGATCATCGCACACACACCTCTCACCTGTACATCATCACACTCACCTGTACATCATCACACACTCCTCTCACCCGTACGATCATCGCACACACCTATCACCTGTACGATCATTGCGCACACCTCTCACCTGTACGATCATCGCACACACCTATCACCTGTACGATCATCACACACTCCTCTCACCTGTACGATCATCGCACACTCCTCTCACCTGTATGATCATCACACACACCTCTCACCTGTACATCATCGCACACACCTCTCACCTGTACGATCATCGCACACTCCTCTCACCTGTACGATCATCGCACACACCTATCACCTGTACGATCATCACACACTCCTCTCACCTGTACGATCATCGCACACTCCTCTCACCTGTATGATCATCACACACACCTCTCACCTGTACATCATCGCACACACCTCTCACCTGTACATCATCGCACACACCTCTCACCTGTACATCATCGCACACACCTCTTACCTGTATGATCATCACACACACCTCTCACCTGTACATCATCGCACACACCTCTCACCTGTACGATCATCACACACTCCTCTCACCTGTACGATCATCGCACACACCTCTCACCTGTACGATCATCGCACACCTCTCACCTGTACGATCATTGCGCACACCTCTCACCTGTACATCATCGCACACTCCTCTCACCTGTACGATCATCGCACACACCTCTCACATGTACGATCATCGCACACACCTCTCACCTGTACGATCATCGCACACACCTATCACCTGTACGATCATCGCACACACCTCTCACCTGTACGATCATCGCACACACCTATCACCTGTACTATCATCACACACTCCTCTCACCTGTACGATCATCACACACTCCTCTCACCTGTATGATTATCACACACTCCTCTCACCTGTACGATCATCGCACACACCTATCACCTGTACATCATCACACACTCCTCTCACCTGTACGATCATCACACACTCCTCTCACCTGTACGATCATCGCGCACACCTCTCACCTGTACGATCATCACACACTCCTCTCACCTGTACGATCATCGCACACACCCCTCTACTGTACGATCATCGCACACACCTCTCACCTGTACATCATCACAGACTCCTCTCACCTGTACGATCATCACACACTCCTCTCACCTGTACGATCATCGCACACACCCCTCTACTGTACGATCATCGCGCACACCTCTCACCTGTACATCATCGCACACTCCTCTCACCTGTACGATCATTGCGCACACCTCTCACCTGTACGATCATTGCACACACCTCTCACCTGTACGATCATCGCACACACCTCTCACCTGTACATCATCACACACTCCTCGCACCTGTACATCATCACACACACCTCTCACCTGTACATCATCACACACTCCTCTTACCTGTACGATCATCACACACTCCTCTCACCTGTACGATCATCACACACACCTCTTACCTGTACGATCATCACACACTCCTCTCACCTGTACGATCATCGCACACTCCTCTCACCTGTACATCATCACAGACTCCTCTCACCTGTACGATCATCACACACTCCTCTCACCTGTACGATCATCGCACACACCCCTCTACTGTACGATCATCGCGCACACCTCTCACCTGTACATCATCGCACACTCCTCTCACCTGTACGATCATTGCACACACCTCTCACCTGTACGATCATCGCACACACCTCTCACCTGTACATCATCACACACTCCTCGCACCTGTACATCATCACACACACCTCTCACCTGTACATCATCACACACTCCTCTTACCTGTACGATCATCACACACTCCTCTCACCTGTACGATCATCACACACACCTCTTACCTGTACGATCATCACACACTCCTCTCACCTGTACGATCATCGCACACACCTCTCTACTGTACGATCATCGCACACACCTCTCACCTGTACATCATCACACACTCCTCTCACCTGTACGATCATCACACACTCCTCTCACCTGTACGATCATCGCGCACACCTCTCACCTGTATGATCATCACACACTCCTCTCACCTGTACGATCATCGCACACACCCCTCTACTGTACGATCATCGCACACACCTCTCTACTGTACGATCATCGCACACACCTCTCACCTGTACATCATCACACACTCCTCTCACCTGTACGATCATCACACACTCCTCTCACCTGTACGATCATCGCGCACACCTCTCACCTGTATGATCATCACACACTCCTCTCACCTGTACGATCATCGCACACACCCCTCTACTGTACGATCATCGCACACACCTCTCACCTGTACATCATCACAGACTGTCACGCAATGTGTGGCATGGGACGTGGCAAGTGACATTTTGGCATGGGACGTATCAGGTGATGTGGCAAGTGACAATCCGCAACGTGTGGCATGGTACGTGGTAAGTGACAATCCTCATCTAATGGCAGGTGAAGTGGCAAGTGACAATCCGCAACGTGTGGCATGGGACGTGGTAAGTGACAATCCTCATCTAATGGCAGGTGACATGACAAGTGACAATCCGCATCTGGTGACAGGTGACGTGGCAAGTGACAATCTGCATCTGGTGACAGGTGACGTGGCAAGTGACAATCTGCATCTGGTGGCAGGTGACGTGGCAAGTGACACACTCGGGGCTCCCACTGATTCTGCATTATGGTGAGTTGAACTATTTCATTTTTTTATAACAATGTAACAATAGTAATATTGCACTTCAATCATTCTGACACCATAACAACCATGGTGCCATGATGATTGAAGCGCTAACACCAGCCATTGAACCGATAAATTTACCCCAAAAAAACATATTTTCTGGCAGTGCCCCTCCCGAGACTAGACTCTGGATCTGCCCCTGCGTATTACTCTGTACAAATCAATGGCCAGCACCACCCTGTTCACATGTAACCGCTCATCTAAACCTTTACATGCAAACAGTGCCTCCAGCCCACCCTGGCCACAGACGGTGTGCACTCAACGACAGCGATTCTGCTGAGTTTCCAGATAGTTTAGATGCGGCCATGGCACAGAGTGTACCTGCCACCTCTGATTGAAAGGTAAAAAAAACGTCACCCCCCCCCTAAGACTTACCTAAGCCCAATGTCAATCCAGCGATGTGCACGAGACCCAAGTCTCTCCTAGATCTCTCCCTCCTTATTGGCTGAGATGTGTTGGGTCCTGCTGCTGTCAATCACAGCCAGTGAGGCAGGAGCAGGGGGGTGGGGCTCAGCTGTGCTCTCTGTGTCTTATGGACACAGAGAGCTGGCTTGGGTGCGAGCACACACGCGTGCCCCCACAGCAAGCACCTTGCTATGGGGGGACACTCGGAAAATGGGGAGGGGCCCAAAGCACCGGTGGGGGAATCAAGAAGAGAAGGATTGGGGCTTCTCTGTGCAAAACGACTGCAGAGAAGGTAAGTATGACAGGTTTGTTATTTTTTTTTTTTTATATAGATATAAAAATGTTTCCTTTACAATAACAATCACTACGTTTTTTAGTAGCACTGATAATATTTGGCCTACATTTGTTTGTTGTTATATACTTCTATATCAGCTACGCTTTCTTTCTCCTTTTATTTTCTGTATTATTTTACTTAGCTCTGTAGAGAACCTTAAAGTTGAAGTATAGACAAAACTTTTATTTTTTTTCATTTTGGATAGAGTAAGGGAGGGTTGTAACCCCTGTCAGATATTTCTTCGCCATCTGGGTCCCATTTTGGAGATTTCCCTTCACTTCCTGTCCCATAGCCAAACAGGAAGTGAGAGGAGAACCCCCTGTGGGATTTTCTTTTACTTTCACTTTCAGTGATAACAGTAAACAGGACAAACTGGGAGGGTGAATCTCACTAGCAGGTGCACAGACAGCATTAAGAAGTGACAAGTGTTCTAATCCCTCTCCACTGTATCCAAAACTAAAAAATAGCTTTAGCAATCATAGGGCCCCAGTAGATATTAAAAAACTGTACAGCTTTGTTACGTGTTTATTCATTTTATTCTCATAACTGTTGGCCGAAAACCCTCCCGGCCAAAAAACTTCCAGTTTGAAACCCCCATGTCCTTAATAAGGGGACTGTGGGTGCGTGCATCGCTGTGATCGGTGGTGCGGATTGTCAGTCACACCGTTACACCGATCTCGGTAAAGAGCCTCTGACAGAGGCTCTATACCACGTGATCAGCAAGGACGTCATTTGCTTCAAAGTGAACGTGAATGGCGTCCAGCGCCATTCACGAATCACTTACGCAAATTACGTAAAATTCAAACGTTGCGACGCGGGAACGACGGGTATACTTTAGCATTGGCTGCCCCTGCTATTACAAGGGGCAGCCTTACGCTAAACACGCCGTATGGAAACGACGTAAATTGCATACGCAGGGCTCGCGTAACGTTGTGAATCGGCGTTAGTATGCAATTTGCATACTATACGCTGACCACAATGGGAACGCCCCCTAGCGGCCAACGCAAGAATGCAGCCTAAGATATGAAGGCATAAGGAGGCTTATGCCACGCATATCTTAGGCTGTAGTCGGCGTAACGAGCTCTCTGAATCAGGAGAACTCGTTACGCCGGGGCAAGTAAGCAATTGCACTGCGTAACTATGGTTACGCAGAGGCACTTGCTTCTTGAATCCAGGCCACAGTAATGACAGCTTAGACCACAGTGAAAAGCTCCCAGTACTAAGGAGCCAGACAACCAGGAAGTGTGGAGATCACAGCAATAAGGATTGATTGATTTGATTTAATGGAATTTGTAATGCGCCAAATACTGACCTGTCAGGGAAGCGTCTAAGCGCAGAAGACATACATGTAAATAGATAAATCAAGTCAGGGAAAGAAAATAGAAGGAAAAGAAAAAAGGAGAGCACAAAAAAGCAAACTACCAAGGAACAACAGGGAAAACTAACGTGACTCAGCCTGCTTTTCCCTCAAAAAAACAAGTTTTTATCCTTTTACGAAAGGCCATAATGGAGGGGAGAGACCGGATAGAAACAAGGAGACTATTCCATAGGGCCGTTGCTCTCACATAAAAGCGTCTACCCCCGAAGGTAAGCAGGCGAGCAGATAGACAAGTGACGAGACCAGGACATGAAACCAGTACTGCAGTAAGGTAAAGGAAGCTATTTGGCTAAAAAAAAAAATTCCTTTAGTGATCCTTTAAGGTTAAACACAGACTTGTACACTGGCAGCACTGCATTGTCTGCCTACCAGGCTACCCGTCTGAGTGATATCAGCAGTCCCTCCCCCTCTGCACTTTGTCTAATTTTCTCAGTATCAGCACATAGACAATCAACATGCAGCAGACAGGTACTCTTTGTAGAGTACAGGGCTCCCTGTGGGCTGTCTGGCACAGAAAGTGGGCATTTAAGCAGAGCAGTGAGAGATGCCAGCCTCAGTAGATGATTGACTACGCCCAGCCTGGGGTCTGGCTGCCAATATTTTATTACTAATAGCCAATCTCTGCCTAACATATTCCCAATTAAAAACAAGATTACACCACACTCACCATTACACAATCTCCTGGACTGACTCTGATCATGACCTTTGACCCTAAGCCTAGCACTGACCTAGATCAAACCTTGATCTAGCTTTTTTTTTTCCGCACATACATCTTTATTTACTTTTTCCTCTTCTATTGCAAGGACAAAAAATACAATGTACCATGCTGTATGATTAGGGCTCATTCACAATGCATCTCAAAGAAGCTGCTCCTACAGGCTTTAGAGCTTTTTTGTGTCTGAAACTCCCCTCCATGTTAGGGATGTATTGTCTATAATACCGTCAGGTACAGTGTTTTAGGAATTTTATGTGGCATTTAAATTTTTTGAAAAAACATTTTATATTTTGTTATATTTAAATAGATATGTGCTAGGAGTATGTATGTGTGGTTTTGTTATTTATTCAATGACAATTAGACATGTGCGTTACGTATGAAAATTCTGAAGCATCCGAAATACGAATTGGTATGCTTCCGAATTTTACGAAATCCGAAATTTCGTTGACGAATTTCGGATTCTAATTTCTTATAATGTGAACGGAAACGTGACTGGCGTTTTGTTGACCAATCAGAGTTTTTTTTCTGCTGCTGAGTGAGGGTTGGGAAAATTACCTTTTTTAATATGGGAGTGGGAGACTGACTGGTACTGGTAGTCGATGGGAGATTCAGAATGAGACAAAATAAGAAGGTTCGTTAACTTTTCGTAACAATTACGAACATTCGTTATGATGAATAAGCAAAAACAGGAAGTCAGCACAGCACAGGGATGGTGGAAGCCCCCCATAATGAGCACAGCAGGGGTACAGCCCCAGGAGGAAGTCGGCACAGCACAGGGATGGTGGGAGCCCCTCATAATGAGCACAGCACAGTGATGGTGGTAGCCCCTCATAATGAGCATAATAAGTTGACGACTGACATATTGAGAAAGTTATTGTAGCCCGGGCCGACCCGTTAGTTCATATTTCCTAATTCGTGTCCGAAATTCAATTTGGATTGAATACGAATTTTCGTCGAAGGTTCGTTAACTATTCGTAACAATAACGAAAATTCGTTATGATGAATAAGCTAACCTAGGAAGTCAGTACAGCACAGGGATGGTGGGAGCCCCTCATAATGAGCACAGCAGGGGTACAGCCCCATGAGGAAGTCAGCACAGCACAGGCATGGTGGCAGCCCCCCATAATGAGCACAGCAGGGGTACAGCTCCAGGAGTAAGTCAGCACAGCACAGGGATGGTGGGAGCCCCTCATAATGAGCACAGCAGGGGTACAGCCCCAGGAGTAAGTCAGCACAGTACAGGCATGGTGGAAGCCCCCCATAATGAGCACAGCAGGGGTACAGCCCCAGGAGTAAGTCAGCACAGCACAGGGATGGTGGGAGCCCTTCATAATGAGCACAGCAGGGGTACAAACCCAGAAAGTCAGCAAATCACAGGGATGGTGGGAGCCCCTCATAATGAGCACAGCAGGGGTACAGCCCCAGGAGTAAGTCAGCACAGTACAGGCATGGTGGGAGCCCCCCATAATGAGCACAGCAGGGGTACAGCCCCAGGAGTAAGTCAGCACAGCACAGGGATGGTGGGAGCCCCTCATAATGAGCACAGCAGGGGTACAAACCCAGAAAGTCAGCAAATCACAGGGATGGTGGGAGCCCCTCATAATGAGCACAGCAGGGGTACAGCCCCAGGAGTAAGTCAGCACAGTACAGGCATGGTGGGAGCCCCCCATAATGAGCACAGCAGGGGTACAGCCCCAGGAGTAAGTCAGCACAGCAGAGGGATGGTGGGAGCCCCTCATAATGAGCACAGCAGGGGTACAAACCCAGAAAGTCAGCAAATCACAGGGATGGTGGGAGCCCCTCATAATGAGCATAATGAGGCGATGACTGCCATATTGAGAAAGGTATTTTTTGCTTTTTAAATTCACCATAACAAATGTTTGTAATTGTTACGAAAATTTGTATTCAATCCAAATTGAATTTCAGGGTTTCGGACACGAATTCTGAAATATGAACTAACAGCCCGGGCTAAAATACCTTTCTCAATAATGGCAGTCGTCATTATGCTCATTATGAGGGGCTCCCACTATCCCTGTGCTGTGCTGACTTCCTCTTGGGGCTGTGCCCCTGCTGTGCTTATTTTGAGGGACTCCCACCATCCCTGTGCTGTGCTCATTATCAGAAGCTCCCACCATCCCTGTGCTGTGCTGACATCCTCCTGGGGCTGTACCCATTACTGTGCTCATTATGAGGGGCTCCCACTATCCCTGTGCTGTCCTCATTATGAGGGGCTCCCACCATCCCTGTAACAATTACGAACATTCGTTATGATTAATTTAAAAAGCAAACCCAGGAAGTCAGCAGCACTGCTGACTTCCTGGGTTTGCTTTTTAAAATTCATCATAACGAATGTTTGTAATTTTACAAAAATTTTACAAATCTAACGAAAATTCGTATTTCGTACAAAGCCAAATTGAATTTCGGACACGAATTACCAATTAACGGCTAATACGAAATGGAACGGAACAAAACAAATGTATTGACGACGCCCATGTCTAATGACAATAAAGTACATCTACATCTATCTATCTATCTATCTATCTATCTATCTATCTATCTATCTATCTATCTATCTATCTATCTATCTATCTATATATCTATCTATCTATCTATCAATGTTAGCCAATGTGTCCATGCACACTATGACTGTTTCAGGAGTTTACAGGCATATGCTCTTACAGGCAAGAAAAAAAACCCCACCAAACTCGCGTTTTTGAGAGCAGATTTCGAGCAGAAAGGATGCCTAAGTGGCAAAAAATGTGCAGAAAAGCAGGAAAAAGCTAAAAAAAAAAGCTAATAAAAGCACAAACAAAGATAGAATGAGCTGGGGGGGAGGGGGGCTACAGGGTTTGTGGGGAAAAAACACTCATGCTCAAAAAAGCTCAAAGAGGCTTGAAGCAAAAAAAAAAAAACCTGCAAAACAGCACAAGCACAAAAGTTCAAGCTTCTTCAAGCTTTCAGAGAAATAAAAGCAAATGTTTGGAGTTGCAGGGTGCATGAGCCCTAAAGCCTTGTACACACGACCGGTTTTCCCGGCAGGAAGACTGCCTGGAGAGCATTTGGCCAGGAATCCCGGCCGTGTGTATGCTCCCTAGCAGTTTTCCTGTCAGGAAAACAGATGGGAATCCCGATGGGAAAATAGAGAACCCTGCTCTCTATTTTCCCGTCAGGATTCCCAGCAGAGTGTTTCGTCTGTATGCTTACCTGCAGTGTAGAAAAACTGTGCATGCTCTATAACACTTCGACGCATGCGCGGTAGCATACAACATTAGTCTGGGGTGTAGCAAGATGGCAGCGACGGAATCGAATGTGACGAGACACCGGCTCGTCGTAGTTGATGACGGCACGTGTTCTTGCCCTTCAAAAGAACGGCGGGTTTTATTGTGGCCGTGTGTCAACACGGCTTTTCAGGGCAAGCCTGCCAGGAATCCCTTCGGGAAAACCGATGTTTTTTTCCCGCCGGGATTTCCGATCATGTGTACAGGGCTTTCGTGTGAGACCCATGACTCTTGATGAACTCCCATGACAAACACTGGTAGGCATATATGCAGCCTCATGAATAAAGACCCACCACCGTGAGATCACATACCTGTATATGTGTACAGGCAGTGGGAAGCGGATAACCTCTGTTCCTGACCTGGTTTCTCTTACTAAGTTTATTATGTATTTGAAATAATACCTTTTAGAAGGAACCTATTAAAAAAATAGAAATATGGAAGCTAGCACTGCTGACTTTTTTTTTTTAAAGGTCCATGTCCTTATCGTTTTGTTAGTGAAGTCACTTTCCTGAACCAAACATATACATTAAGGGCCAAATCCTCAAAAGAGATACGCAGGCGGATCTGCTGTTCCGCCTGCGTATCCCTGTGCCTATCTTTGGAACTGTTCCACAGAAGCAGTTTTCCAAAGATAGGCAGAAGATCCGACATCTGTAAGGCCCCATACACACGAGAGGATTTATCCGCAGATACGGTCCAGCGGACCGTATCCGCGGATAAATCCTCTCGAGGATTTCAGAAGATTTCTATGCGATGGCGTGTACACACCATCGCATTGAAATCCGCGCTGAAATCCTCTGCCGATGACGTGTCGCGCCGTCGCCGCTATTATGACGCGGCGACGGGCGCGACGCTGTCATATAAGGAATTCCACGCATGCGTCAAATCATTACGACGCGTGCGGGGAATCCCTTTGGACGAATGGATCCGGTAAGTCTGTACAGACGAGCGGATCCATCCGTTGGAATGGATTCCAGCAGATGGATTTGTTGTGCATCACAGCAAATATCCGATCTGCTGGAATCCATCCCAGAGGAGATTTCTCCGCGGAAACAGATCTGCTGACGTGTACACACCATAGGATCTATCCGCAGAAACCCATTTGCTGGGATTTATCTGCGGATGGATTCTATCGTGTGTACGGGGCCTAAGACTTACACTGTCGGATCTTAGGACTTACGGCGATCCACAAAGCTTTTCAGCTTAGTTTTTTCGCCGTAAGTTTTAGTTTGCATGTGTAAAATTAGGGCTGCTTTTACAAAGTGTAAACTGTTTACATCTTGTAAAAGTAGACCCTTCTTCCTCGCGACTTTTTTTTTTTTTTTTTTTCGCCGTATCTTTTTTTTTTCCCGACGCAACTTTTTTACCCGGCGCGATCCTCAAAACTCGGCGTATCGTAAAAACACGCGATGCACGTCGGGAAAAATGACGTCACAGGCATGTGCAGTACGTCCGGCGCGGGAGCGCGCCTAATTTAAATGGGAATTGCCCATTTGTATTAGGAACGCCTTGCGCCGGACGGAGTTAAGTTGCACTGCCGAAAATTTCCAGGTAAATGCTTTGAGGATCGGCACCTAACTTGGGAGATTTGCGGCAGTGTAACTTAACTCGGAAAAGTTAAGTTAAGCCCGTTTTTTGAGGATTTGGCCCATAAAGTGTGCTAACTCTCTATTGGCTGCATGTTTATATTGGGTCATTGACCCACTGAGGAATTGAGCCAGGAAAAAATGATAACTCTGGAACATGCACCATCAAAACCAAGTCACTGTTGTCAATAGCAGATTGCATATTTCTGCCTTAAGAGGTTTTTGCATGTGCGTCAAGCTTCAAGTGTTTGTTTCTTGGGCTCGGCAAAGGGAGAGACCAGTTCTATGGGAGGAGAGGAATTTTTCAGGGATGAAAACGCATGGAAAGAAAAAATATGCAAAAATATGTGTGTTGCTCGTTTACAGGTACACCCATTGAAGTCTATCAAAAAAATAAAAATAAAACAAGAACAAGTGTCCTTATTGAAAGATCTCTCCTTTATTAGTTTTTTGGTGGAAACTCAAAATTTTGTATTTCCCATCACTTTCAGTTCCATTGACATTGGTCATCAGGACAGAGCCCAGACCCGTCCGTTTAGATCAGCATAAATCTAGATTACTATGTGCATATTATATAAATAAATAAAATTTAAGCAATTAGTGTTAACTATATATGGAATGAATGGTTGTTAGTCAATAATGATTACGGGTACTATAATTCAAATAATTCTCAGACATCATAATGACCAGATAAAATAAAATCTGGGTGTGTAACCCCAATACTGACAACTGCAAAGAAAGGGGTTTAAACTGGTGTCGCCCATGCTAGTGTAGCTTAATATATTGCAGTTCAGTAGTAGGGTACAAACCAGAAACGAACATTAGAAGAAAAAACTTATTTTCACATACATGAGTGATAAAGATAAACGACATAAATATGGAGAATGTGATAAAGAAGTTATATGACTCAGGAATTATTTATAAAACAATTTAAGTCAACTTCTATATTTAAACCCCGAGGCTGAAGACATTTAAGCAGATATATCCACTGGGTTTCGCGCTGTGAGAGGTCCCTTATTCTATTTGATCCCCTCCAACCAAAATACACCACGTCGATCCCACAGAATTGGATCAAAGATGGATCCTGTTTATGTCTCTTTTTAAAATGCATGGAGACGCTATGATATTCAAAGCCCTTTTTTATGTTCGCTAGATGTTCAGCGATCCGCACCCTGAGCAATCTTTTGGTTCTCCCCACGTAAAGTAGACCGCAAGGGCACCATAATAGATAGACTACATAAGAGGAGTTGCACGTGCTGAATTCTTTGATCTCAAAAGAACTGCCATCACTTCCTACTACTTCACATTTCCCCCTGTTGTGTGTTTGTACTGTTCGACAACATATACACCTCCCACAGGGAAAAAAACCTTTCAAATCAATTTTTATAGAAGGATTAGGTGGATCCAGAATTTTTCGGGCAACCCTATCTCCGAAATTCGGTGCCTTTCGGTAAATGAAACGAGGCTGCTCTGGTATTACAGCCCCCAAATGTGCATCTCTAGCCAGGATGTACCAATGTTTACGGAAAATTGTTTCAATATCCTTATATTGAGCGTGAAAACCTGTTAAAAATCCCCATTGATGTTGATTCTTGGAATTGACAGCTTCTTTCTTCCTTAGACACTGTTCCCTCGGTACCTCTGCTACATCTCTTATAATGTTATTCAGTTTTGTTTCATTGTATCCCTTCTGTACAAATCTGTGTTTCAACATAGTTGCTTGTTCTACATAATCAGATTCCTCGGTACAATTTCTCCTCACTCTTAGGAATTGTCCTTTCGGGATGTTACTTATCCACGCCGGATGATGTCCGCTTCGGATCGACAAGTAACTGTTCCGGTCCGTAATTTTGAAATGTACTTTGGTCTTCAATTTTCCTCTTTGGTGTTCAATGTTGACATCGAGGAAATTAACTGAACTCGTACTAATACTGTATTCAAGCTTGATGTTATTTCTATTGTCATTAAGGTCTGTCAGGAACAATCTAAGATCCACCTCCGATCCCTCCCAAATGAGTAAGAGGTCGTCGATGAATCTGCGGTAGAATATGAGCTGTTGCTTCTGATTGCGGAAGATATATCTTTCCTCCCATTCCGCCATGAACAGGTTGGCGAGGCTGGGAGCAAACTTTGCTCCCATAGCCACGCCAACCTGCTGCGAGAAGAAGAAGCCGTTGAACCAAAAATAGTTATGCGCCATGCAGAACTCCAAAGCTTGGCCCAGAAATTTCTTTTGGACGTGGGGGATATCGTCCCTCTTGCTTAATGCCCAATTTAATGCCAGTGCAGCGTCCTCATTTTGAATTATAGTATATAGGGACGCTACGTCTGCTGTTACCAAAATAATGTTGGACTCAGGGTTGATGTTTAATAGCTCCAAAGATGTCAATAAATCCGCCATGTCTTTAAGGAACGCCTTGGTGTTACGGACACTGGGCTGTAGGAACTTATCTAAGTACTCTCCCAGCCTAGCGGTCACTGATCCAATCCCATTTACAATGGGGCGGGCCGGTGGGACCGTTGGATGTTTGTGGATCTTAGGAAGCGTGTATATCACAGGAGTCCTACACACAGAGGGAGCCAAATAGGCTTTTTCTTTGGCATTTAGGGCATTAGTCCGGTATCCCCAACAAACAAGGGCATCTAATTGAGATTTATAATCCTCAGTGGGATCTGAGCCTAATCTCTTGTAGGTGGCAGGATCGCTTAACAGTGTGGTCAGTTGGTTCAGATAAAAATCCTTATCCATAACGACAACCCCGCCTCCCTTGTCCGCAGGACGGATAATGATCTCCTTGTTAGTTTCGAGGCTTCTTATTCCTTCCTTTATGAATTCTGGGTTCGCCTTCTTCTTCTGGGGAAGTTCATCAATGTCTTTCAGCACTAACTGCTTAAAGACCTCGATGTAATGATTATTCAGATTTTGGGGATTGAATAGGGATCTATTCTTCAGGCCACTATCAACGTGCACAGGGGCAACAATACTCCTCATCGAAGATTCTGCCGGGTGACTCAGAAAGTATTTTTTCATATTAAGAGTCCTTATAAATTTATGAGTGTCAATGTACAAATTAAACTTGTTCATGACTCTCCTTGGTGCACATTTTAGGCCAGTATTTAATATGTTGAGCTCTTTCGGATTCAACACTACTTTACTTAAATTAAAGATCCCTGTATTTAGGTTTTCCTCTGTCTTTTCTTTGGATTGCTTTCGCCGTCCGGCCCTGCAGCCCCTTCTTCTCTTTGGGGGTAATCCCCATTCTTGGAATGAGGGTGTGGTTGTCCATTCCTGTCCCCCCCCCTGTTGTGAGTAGTGTGAGGGGGTCTCTTTGGGGTTGCTCCTCTCCCCCTCCCCCTCCCCCTCTGCCCTAAAAAAGGCTGTGGTTGATGATAATAATGGTTGGGTGCTGGGTGTGCATACCACTGTTGATATTCTTGTTGAGGGTAATACTGACAATGGTTATGTTCACCCTGTGTGTAATAAGGGCGAGGTGATTGATGATTTTGGCCATATTGGTGATCATCTCTCTCACGTCGAGATGCTGCAGGTGATTCAAATTGTGGACCATACTGTCCACTTCCAGAAGCTTGTGAGTCAGAGTTCCGTCTCTGATTTGACAGTAGATGTTCACCTTTCCTCATAGTAGCTTTACCGGTAGTTTGTTTAATCGAATCCTTTTTCTGACTCACAGGGTTCGTTTTTTGTACAGGTTTAACTCCCTCTTTCCCGTTGTCAGTTCCTGCAGCAGTTTGCCATGCATATATTTTATCATTTTTGAAGTCTTCGGAGTCCCGGTTATACTTCTTAACCTTTCTCTTCTGCGTTTCTTTATCAACCTTCTCCAGTTTTTTCTTCATGTTCGTGTTAAATTCTTTAATCATGGCGGAATCATTAATTGGTACTAATTTGTCTTGTATGATTTTGATTTTTTCATTAATCAGACTCAACTTAATTTGTTTCCTTTTCAGGACCAACTCCTGTATCCATTGATTTCAATGGAAGTCGCCTCCAAGTCGGATCCCCGTTCACAGTGAAGCAACTTTACAGGAAGTCGCCCAAGTGTGAACCTGTTTTAAGGCAAGCTCCTCCCTCCCACAGGGGAACTCCACGCCAAATTTTAAATAAAAAACCGACATGGGTTCCCCTCTAGGAGCATACCAGGCCCTTAGGTCTGGTATGGATTTCAAGTAACCCCCTATGCCACAAAAAACGGCATGGGGGTTCCCCCCAAATCCATACCAGACCCTTATCTGAGCACGCAGACCGGCCGGTCAGGAAAGGGGGTGGGGACGGGCGAGCGCCCCCTCCTCCTGAACTATACCAGGCGGCATGCCCTCAACATGGGGGGGTGCTTTGGGGCAGGGGGGCGCCCTGTGGCCCCTCCAACCCCAAAGCACCTTGTCCCCATGTTGATGGGGACAAGGGCCTCTTCCCGACAACCCTGGCCGTTGGTTGGCAGGGTCTGCGGGCGGGGGGTTTATCGGAATCTGGGAGCCCCCTTTAATAAGGGGGCCCCCAGATCCCGGCCCCCCACCCTATGTGAATGAGTATGGGGTACATCGTACCCCTACCCATTCACCTGGTGGAAAATAAATGTATTTTTCTCTTCTGCCGGGCACCACCGCTGTCTTCTTTCAGCTCTTTCACCAGCGGGGGCACGGTTTTCTGCGTCGCCTTTGTCTTTTCTTCTCCTCTTCTTCTCCTCGATGTTGACTCGACGATTCCCTCCCACTGAAATGGCGGGTGTGCGGTGCGCGGCAAATTATATAGTCCTCTTATGACTTCACAGTCCCAGCATGCTCCGGGTTGTCCGGGGTGCCCCCTGCCCCAAAGCACCCCCCCATGTTAAGGACATGCCGTCTGGTATGGTTCAGGAGGGGGGCGCTCGACGTCCCCACCCCCTTTCCTGACCGGCCGGTCTGCGTGCTCGGATAAGGGTCTGGTATGGATTTGGGGGGAACCCCCATGCCGTTTTTTCGGCGTAGGGGGTTCCCCTTGAAATCCATACCAGACCTAAGGGCCTGGTATGCTCCTAGAGGGGAACCCATGCCGTTTTTTTTTATTTAAAATTGGGCATTGAGTTCCCCCTCCTGGAGGCGACCTCAAGTCGTGGTGTAAGTCGCGTTGTGATTCATACTCAAGTCGTGTTCAAGTTGCCTCCCAAAGTCGTGCTGAAAGTCGTGTTGCCCCAGTGTGAACCCGGCTCTAATGGTATAAATCTTACAAGTGTTGTTCCTGGCTACTTTCGTAGCAGGTGTTATTGTAAATTTAGAAGGGGGTCAGAGAGTTAATTTGGCTAAATTTCATAGGCCTCTGTTCCAGCCCTGGCTGTGCTGTGTGCCTATCCTCCTGTCTGGGGACTTCAGTCACCCCCAGACGGTAGGAGGCAGCAGTAAAATCAGGGTAGTGAGGATACTTCTCCTCGGCAGCCAATCAGGAGGGTTGATCGCTTCGCTGTGCATGCTTGGGGGGTATTTAAGGGGCAGACGCCATTGGTTCGGGTCGTCGTCACCCCACGCCTTCCACCTGGGCAGTCGTCCCACCACCCCCGTGTGTGGCCCTCCTGGACGGGGTGTGTGTGTGTTGCTGTGTTCCTGGCTCCGGGACCACGTTGGTCCGGTGCGCCAATCTACCTGGTAGGCTCAGTAAGCAGACTGGGTCTACAGATTTACAAGTGGTCCTGTGCTGTCCGTCCAAATTGGAGGAAGCCGGTCAATGGAGAACCTGTCTGAAGGACACTGAGCACGAGGCTGGTGTCGCAGGAGAGGCCTATCTGCTCATCGAAGGACACTTCGTACCTGAGAGGCTGGACGGTGGTCGCCTGTCAGTTATTGATGTAATTGAAGCTATTTAAAAGAGATCCGGGTGCTGAATCCAGTTAAGAGGGATTTTGGACCGAGATTGTCTCCACCTTTAGGAGGGTCTGTGGCAGAGACTTTAACCTAAAGTTCCGAGTGACACTCCAGGTGGAGGCCTATCCAGGTGCACTATACCCACTCTGGCTAGAGTGGTGAAGAAGTTTCTCATTGGAAGCAGGACTGTTTCCGCGTCAGTTGACCATGAATCCGCCATTTCCATTTCTTCTATCCCTTCACCTACTTTTCTACTTCTATCGTTTTTATAAAAGCACAGAAAAGACATTGGCCCGGATTCACAGACACTGGCGCATATTTATGCAAATGATGGGCCGAGAGCCAGACAGATACGTATCCCCAACTGCACATGCCCTGTCCCGTGGTCGCATCTCAGTGCGCATGCTCACAATCACATTGGAACAACTGCCTAAGATACTTCGGATCACTGCCTACGGCGTGAACGTAACCTACGCCTAGTCATATTCACGTCCTACGTAAACTACGTAAAATACGTTGGCTTGTGTTCCCTGGTGCAGCCCTTTGCATGGATGCTGCTGAGTTACACCTCCTTTATGAGGCATAACTTTACGCCGCAAGTATGACTTTACGCGCACTGCGTCGGACGGACGTACGTTCGTGAATTGGCGTATCTCCCTCATTTGCATATGTGAATAGAAAATCAATGGGAGCGCCAAATACGTCCAGCGTAAATATGCGCCCACTCTACGCCGGCGTAGGCAAGTTACGTCGGTCGGATGAAGCCTATTTTCAGGCGTATCTTAGTTTTGTGGGCACGGCGCACAGATACGACAGCGCATATTTGCACTTACGCGGCGTATCTCGAGATACGTCGGCGCAAGTGCTTTGTGAATCTGGGCCATTAACTTTATTACAGCCTTCATCCAGTACCCTAGACGGTGAGAAGATAAGAGGTAACATGCAGTGCCGATCCTGACCTCCCTGGGGCCCTAAGCAAAATGACATGTCACATTAAAGTTGAGAAGCGGGGGGGTCTGCTGCCGAAAATGACATGTCACACACATTAAAGTATTAAAGTTGAGAAGCGGGGGGAGGGGGTGTTCTGCTGTCGGAAATTACATCTTACATTACAAGCGGGGGGTGCTTCTTGCCTCTTACCTCATGCAGCCAGAGAGTTGAGAAGCGGGGTGAGGGGCCGAAAAATTTGGGGGGCCCTCCGCAGCTTTGCGGGCCATAAGCGGCTTGCATAGTGAGCCTATAGGGCGGATCGGCACTGGTAACATGCCACCAGATAAATTAAGTGTTTTAAATATTTTAAGAGGGTTACACCAGGTGAGCACAAGCGAAAAAAGGAAAAAGCAAACATCACCAATTGCAATTGGTCTATGAAAGAAAACATTGTGCTTTATGCCCTCATCCATTGCCCCATCATAGGCTCTAGTATTACACACGCAATAGAAGTCAAGACAAAAGGTTTTGCTTTTAGATACGCTTTAATGAGACCATGTCAGTTACAGTTGCAGTGCCCTTTGAACAGTAATCCACAGTGGATCGCTTTTCAGAGGAAGCTGGCATGTGGCAATATGTAGACTACCATGTGCCTGCTGTAACCATTAAAAGCACCACGCTGCAACTACATGCATTACACATGGTTGAAAGGTGGACAATGGGAAATGGCACTAGAGAGGGAGAGGAGATTTGGATGTCTATAGACGGAGAGTGCACCATTATGAACTATATTGATGTGCAACACTTTCATACATTTGCCTCAGTGTGCATATAGAAAATAAATCCTTTTTCTCCATGCAACCAGACTTTTGTTTTAGAGTCCAGGGGCTGGTATTTGGGTGGTTTTCCTTTAGTTTGGGTGTACATTGGCTTTTATAAACACTCCTTAGCAGTGGTATCATTAGGGTTGGTGTCACCTGGTGCGGTAAAACATGGTGTTACCCCCCCCCCCCCCCTTCGCACTACGCAGGCTAGTGCGTCAGTACAGCTCTCCCCCGCTTAACCTGCTACAATAGATGGAGCTGGCATGGGATTGGGGGATGGATGAAGCCGGGATGGGATTGAGGTGGTGGATAGAGCCGGAATGGAATCAGGGAATGGATGGAACCAGAATGGGATCAGAGGAATAGATGGGAAGGGATCAGGGAGATGGATGGAGCTGTGATGGAATGGATGGAGCCAGAATGGAATCGGGGGGATGGGGAGCCAGGATAGCATAAGGGGATGGATAGAGCTGGAATGAGATTGGGTTGATGAATGGAGCCAGGGTGGGATCGGGGGGTGGATGGAGCCAGGATGGGATCAGGGGGGTGGATGGAGTGGGATGGGATTGAGGGGGGCGAATGGAGCCAGGATGGGATCTTTGATTTGGGGGGTTAGAGGATATGTGCTAGGGGGTACTTTGGGAGGGGAGAGCAATTTTTCGGGGGGAAGGGGGTGAAACTTCAAATCTGCCCCCATCCTTCTACTTCTAGCACAAGTCCTCTCTAACCCAAAACAAAGTACCTCCTAGCACATATCCTCTACCCCCCCCCCCCCCAAAACACTATTGGCAGCATAATTGTTACCTGCCAATGCTGTCCTCCCAATCACCATGTGACCCCATCCTCTGCAATACTCCTGTTAATACATACCTCAGGGCAGGTGCTGTAGCATGGTATCCCTCTACATCCTCCTCGGCTCTTCCTCCCAACCTGTGTACTTGAAACGTCAGAGCCGAGGAGGAGGCAGCTATATTTCGGTCTGCAGTGAGTGCAGCCCACAGGAACAGAGATGTGATTGCGGCCGCGGCATGTAGGGGTGTGTGAGATTGTCGGACCAGGGTACCCAGTCTGTCTCTGCCTCATCCCCCCACACACACACACATCACGAGGAGCAGAAGAGATCCCGTAAGGGAAGGAGGGAGGGAGGGATTTTGTTTGGGTACAGTGTAGCATGACCGCGCAACTGTTATTTAAAAAGAGATAGTGCTGAAAGCTGAAAATTGGCTTGGGCAGAAAGGGTGGAAAGTGCCTGGTATTGAAGTGGTTAATCATGAAGCCTCTGAGAATCTTCTTTTATTTTAAATATTCAGTAAATTAAGCTATTTCCCACCACTAACACATCTCCTTACTATGTAAAAGTTTTCAGAAAAACATCTGGGCAAATCTCCTTATCCAAACATTTAGCTTCAAATAATTATTGGCTTTTGGAAATCCTATTATTGGCTCTGTCCACAGTTCTAAGTGATCTAATGGTCTGAGGCGGAGACGGTGCCATAATTTCAGTGTGAAATCGCTTTAGGAAAAATTCATATAAAAGTCTACTTTAAAAAAAAACTTTTGCAAGTCCAGGAAGTGTGCAGCTCAGTGGGATTTCTCTATAAATTGTCTGACACTGCTATTGATACTGAGCTACAACTACATGGCATGCAGTCAAATATTCAGTGTACAAAGTTTAGCAACCAATCCTCTGTAGTGGTCATGCAGCGCCTTTTGCTATATACACAATTCTTGGAATTCATAAAGACTGGTGCAGACATAATTTGTGAATGTGTCCCGCATGCGTTCTAAAAGTGTCCCTTTTTTACGTGTTACAATCAGCTGATTGCGGCTGGGAAAACTTCATTAATCTGTGTTTAGAGTGTGTTTGGGGCGCAAGCGATGCGCTCACACTCTACAATGATTTGCTCCTGAGGCTTTTGTGTTTTTTTTATTGGCGCGGTCCTCAGGACGGTGGCCGGTGCTTTTTGCATTACTTCCGGTTTCCCACCACTCACTGTGCTGTGGACTGTGGTGGAATAAGCAAGGTCTGAGTGGCGCCTCTGCCCCCTTTTTCATTCCTCTTCCGATAGGCTAGCTAAGCAGAAGTGCCGGCACCGTGGGCCTCAGACAAATTTATTCCCCTGCGCTTCGCACACACTTTCCTGTGCTTCTCTCTTCCGTCTCCACTCCACCTGAGTCGGTGGCAGCGCAGACTTGGCCAGGGGCAGACTGACAACTCATGGGGCCCCCGGGCAATAGGACATTATGGGGCCCCCCAGGCAATAGGAGATAATGGGGCCCCCCGGGCAATAGGAGATTATGGGGCCCCCCCCGTATACACATACATACAGTATACATAAACAGTATAGACACACAATATACACACATAAGACACATACACACACTGAAAAGGTACTGGAGAGGCGGGCAGCTATAATCTTGGGATTTTTTTTAAAAACACAGATTTTTACATACTGTCCCTGGTTTCACTGAGGCTGGAAACCCTGATGGGGCCCCCTAGTGGCATGGGGCCCTCGGGTAGTGCTTGAGAGCCCTAATGGTCAGTCCGCCCCTGGACTGGGCCCAGGGCGGATGACTGATCGCAGCTGGCACTGAATCGGGTGTCTTCCTGGATGTTTTTTTTATCAAAATGAGTTTGCAAAAAATGTTTGCAAGTACATCTGTCCTGTGTAGTGTATACAGTTAGCTATTTACAAAGGACTTGTCAAAAACTGCCTCCTATCTTTTTTTATACTACACTTTGTTTTGGTGAATGAGTAGAGGGTACTCATTCACATGGGGGGGGGGGGGGTCAGGATCTGGGGGACCCATTGTTAAAAGGAGACTTCCAGATTCTGATAAGCCCCCCTGCCCACAGACCCCCACAACTCTGGCCAGTGGCTCTTGTCTCCATCAACATGTTAATGGACATGTGGCCTGGTTTGGTTCAGGTGTGCTTGCTTGTCCCCCCCCCCCCTTTCCTGACCTGCCAGGCTGCATGCACGGATATAGGGTCTGGTATAGATTTTGGAGGGGACCCTACGCCATTTTTTATTAAAAAAATCTGGCACAGGGGTTCCCCTCAAAATCCATACCAGACCCCAAAAAAATGTTTGTGTATATAATTTAAGTCTTAAATTTAGTCCTCCCACAATTCACTAAAAGGCACGTAGGAACTAGATTTACCACCACAAATGGCTGATACCAATCTATTACTGTCATGACTTTCTATAGAAAGACAAAATATGCATTTCTACGACCTTATGGGTCGTAGCATAATAAAGGTTGTTAAATGGAGTGCTATCAGACCTTTGTGTTGGACATGTGGGAACCACCCTTCGCTAACAGCGACTTATCTATCAACATCATGGATGCCCAGAACCTTTTTTTCTTTTTTTATCAAGTAAATGTTATTAAAGTTTTAACAACATAAAAGACAATGAAGACCCCCACAAATCTAAATAAAAAAAAAATGAAAATCAGACCTTTGTGTTGGACATGTGGGAACCACCCTTCGCTAACAGCGACTTATCTATCAACATCATGGATGCCCAGAACCTTTTTTTATCAAGTAAATTTTATTAAAGTTTTAACAACATAAAAGACAATGAAGACCCCCACAAATCTAAATAAAAAAAAAATGAAAATCAGACCTTTGTGTTGGACATGTGGGAACCTCGCTAACAGCGACTTATCTATCAACATCATGGATGCCCAGAACCTTTTTTTCTTTCTTTATCAAGTACATTTTATTAAAGTTTTAACAACATAAAAGACAGTGAAGACCCCCACAAATCTAAATAAAAAAAAAATGAAAATTACATCAACACAAGACACTTAAAGCAGCAACAGCACAATTGTTATGTCCTGTAAGGAAGCAATTATGAATAAATGCCAAAAAAGTACCCCCTAATAGCACATAATAATAATAAAATAAATAAAATAATAATGATGATAATAATAATAATAATAATAAAAAAAAAGATACATTTGAGAAAGTGTGGGATGGCTGGTTGAACACCTGTGGACTTGCTTTCGGAGACCTGACGTTCCATAGCCTGTTAGTTTAATATAAACTGTCACTGTTTTATTAATCGCAGTTTCATACTAAGTCACAGGGGTCAAGTCCTGGGGAAAAAAGTGTGGGAACTCCCACCAAAAAAAAAAAATGATACGCTCATATGCATAATTACTAAAGTGCATGTATGAATGTATGAATAAATGCCAAAAAATTACCCCCTAATAGCATATAATAATAATAAAATAAATAAAATAATAATGATAATAATAATTATAAAAAAAAAAAAAAAGATACATTTGAGAAAGTGTGGGATGGCTGGTTGAACACCTGTGGACTTGCTTCCGGAGACCTGATGTTCCATAGCCTGTTAGTTTAATATAAACTGTCACTGTTTTATTAATCGCAGTTTCATAAGTCAACATTAGCGACAGCATTGCTGTAACAACACTTCGATTCCTGTATTTGCATTCTTGTCTATGACTGTCTTTGGCTATTTGTCTTTACTGAAACCTTTTCAATACGTTTATTAAACTTTTTTTTCTGATAAAAAAAAAAATGCTGTTTGCCTTTAGGCGCTTTACATTAACAAGAGCAATTAATGTCAGAAAAGTGGCACAGCAGCTCTATTGATTTCCCTCCAATATGTGCTCACACCTCCCAGAGGTCATATTCCCTTTCAAATAGTCTTTTTCCAATGTCGGTAGGCTACTCAATGGGAGATCCCTTAAAAAATTTCCTGGGACTGCTGCTGCTTTAGATGATAGTGAGCTGCAAAAGCATAACATGCAATAGAAATATTCAAATGGTGTGTATAGGCTGGCAAACCAACCCCCTCTAGTGATCATTTAGCGTTAGTGCCGTTTAAACAATAAATGCAAGGCATGTGTTCACAAGTCGCAGAAGTATTGGGGGAGATTTACTAAAACTGGTGCACACAGAATCTGGTGAAACTGTACATGATACAGTAGTAATCAATAGTGTCTCTACTTTTATTTAACCATGTCTCTTTAATCTCCTCCCGCTAATAGCACAATTTAGCCACACCCACAACTCTTTCTTTCTTACATCAATTTATTTTTGTGAGTCTGTGTTGGGGGGATGGTGTATTACAGTAAAAAAATTATCGGCCTGGGGCAGGGGTGCCCAACCTTTTGAAGAGCGAGGGCAACTTAAGCAACTTGGTAACCGGTCGTGGCCCACAATGAGTGGAGCGGGTGGATGGCAGCCAGTGGCGGCTGGTGCTCAATTTTTTTGGGGGGCGCAAACAAACTGAAAAAAAACATCAATTGCAGCCTCACTTTGCCCATCAAATGCAGCCACTGTGCCCATCAAACGCAGCCACTGTGCCATGCCTTCAAACGCAGCCACTGTGCCATGCCATCAAACGCAGCCACTGTGCCCATCAATTGTCACCACTGTGCCATGTCATCAAACGCAGCCACTGTGCCCATCAATTGTCGCCACTGTGCCCTGCCATCAATTGTCGCCAGCCACTGTGCCATGCCAAACGCAGCCACTGTGCCATGCCAAACGCAGCCACTGTGCCCGTCAATTGTCGCCACTGTGCCCTGCCATCAATTGTCACCACTGTGCCCTGCCATCAATTGCCGCTGGCTCTGATAGACACTTCCACTGCCAACCAGCTGCCGTTATTCAGATGTCGGCGCTCGCCAGAGGGCTGGCCATCTGAATAGTGGGCGGCAGCGGCGCCGGCGACAATACATAGATTCATGCAATGCAAGAATCTATGTATTGTTTTCAGTGGCGGTGTATGAGCGGATTGGAGGTAGGCATTTGTAAACGGACACAAATCTATTTACATCTGCCACTCCTTAGAGGTGAATGGAGGGTCCAATTGGATAGGACTGACTGGGTGAAAGGGGCCTAAGGCTGCTTTCACTCTGATGCACTGTTTATCTGCATCGTGAGTGCAGCACAGTTCACCTGTGGCTTTCCTGCAGGTTAGCTGCACTTTGCCAAAGACTTCTATTAAATCCTGTAGGTGTGGTACACTTTGAGAAAGCACAGGTGCAGAACAGTGCAGGTAACCAGCAGGTGCACTGTTCTGCACCTGTTGATCAGTTTAAAAGCAGCCCAGTAACCACTGCAGAACAGATATGCCCATATATACACTGTTAGGTAGATTCACGTACAGAGGACTAACTTTAGGTTGGCCTAGCCTAGTGTTTTTAGGCTACACCGCCGTAAATTAACTAGGCTAGTAGTGATTTTCAAACCACTTACCTGCTAATCTACGGCGGCATAGCCTAAACCGAACGGGCGTAAGGGCGCCTAATTCAAATTACTAGGAGGGGGGCGTGTAGTATGGAAATGAGGCTTGACCTCACGTTTTTTGACGTTTTTGCGTACTGCGCATGCGCCGGGCGCCTACATTTCCCAGGGAGCATTGCGGCTAAGTACGCCGTACGGGCCTATTGATTTCGACGCGGACGTAAACTACGTAAATGCCGATTCGCGGACGACTTGCGCAAACGACGTAAAAAATTCGAACCTCGCGGCGGGAACGGCGGCCATACTTAACATTGTTATTCCACCTCATAGGTGGAATAACTTTAGGCGGCCTATCCCTTACGGAAACGATGTAATGCGACGGTGTAGGCCTAGCGTTCGTTCGTGAATCGGCGTCTCCCCTCATTTACATAATCTAATCTACGCTGGCCGCAATGGAAGCGCCATCTAGCGGCCAACAGAAACATTGCAAGTGTACAGGACGCCATGGCTGGGTCCTGGAAGGACGTTATATTTCCCCTCTGTTTGGACTGTGGTGCCTTTAAGGGAATGGAAAGGGTTAACGCACCTGTGTAAGGAAGTAGTTTAAAGCAGACAGGAAGTGCAGGTGAGAGTGAAGGAGTGTAGGAGAGTCCAATGCATGGTGAATGGTGGACAGGGAAAGCTGTGGAAGCTATGAAAAGCTATGAAAAGCTGTGAAAGGACTTGGCAGTGTCCTGCCTAAAAACCTGCTACTGAAGGACTTACCTGGAAGGACTGTTTAACTGCAATAGCAGTCGGTGAGACTGTTATTTGTTTTGTTTTTGCTGCTGCTAAGCCATTTAAGTTTAATAAACCTCAGTTTTGATTTAAGAAGCCTGTGTCCTGCGATCAAGCTGGTCCCCCAAACATTACACTGGTGGAGAATGCGGGCAGGACTGAATAACAGGCATAAGAAGAGAAAAAAAAAAAAAAAAGTTTTTTTCTTTTTGCATTGGACTTTATGTTGAACTGACGTTTAAAGGGACAGTACATTGGATTTATGTCCTGGGTTAAAGCTGCACAAACGTTGAAAGCTGAAGCAATGGAGGAGCTAATTAAACAGCTGACCTTGGCTAACATGCAAGTGCAGACTCGCCATGAGGAAGCTAATCAACACCACAAAGAGGCGCTGGCTCTGCAGCAAGAAAGTACTCGCCTGTTGGTGGCCCAGTTAGCAGCCCAGCAAGCAGCCCAGCAAGGGGTTATGCAGGCTCAGGTTACTGCCTTAAAGGAAGCGGTGCAGCGGCTGTCTCAGGTTCAGGAGCCAGCGGCTGTTGCCCCTGGCAACCAGGTGACTGTGAGGGCAAGCCATTTTCTACAGAAGTTGTCCCTGAGCGATGATGTAGAGGCATTTCTTGCTACGTTTGAGAGGACAGCGGAGAGAGAAGGATGGTCTCAGGACCAATGGGCCGGCCTCATTGCTCCTTTTCTCACTGGAGATCCTCAAAAAGCCTACTTTGACCTGCCACCAGATGATGCTAAAGACTATCAAAAGCTAAAGGCAGAAATTCTGGCTCGTCTGGGGGTGACTACGGCCGTTCGGGCCCAACGTGTACACCAATGGAAATATCGTCCAGATCGGCCACCCCGGTCTCAAATGCATGACCTGGTGCAACTAGTAAAAAAATGGCTGCAGCCTGAGGTGTTGTCTGGCCCCCAAATTGTGGAGCGGGTCGTGCTGGACCGATACCTGAGGTCCCTGCCAGATGACCTCCAACGGTGGGTCAGCCATGGAGACCCCAAAACAGCAAACCTCCTTGTTGAGATGGTGGAACGATATACAGTGGTGGAGGACCTGCTCGGACCTACCAAGCGCATAGGGCCTAGTCTGCCACGGCCTGTTCGACCAACTGCTGCCCTTCGAAAGGATGTTCCAAGGAGCCCTGGGACAAACACCCCGGAAGGCCAAGAGACACTCCCGGTACCTTCGCAGCGTTCTGTTCCTGTTCGGAGAGGAGGGGATGTACAATGTTGGCGATGTCATTCCTGGGGTCATACCCGGGCACACTGCCCACTGCAAGAGGAGCCCATGGAATGCGGGGTTCTTCGGAGGGGGTCTTTTTGTGCCCATAAAGTGTGCACCACACACCTCGACCTGAATGAGGAAAAGTTTGAGTGTGAAGTCCAAGTGAACCACCTCCCTGCCCGGGCTTTGTTGGACTCTGGAAGCATGGTAACCCTGGTTCATCCTAGAGTGATTGGGAAGATCGGTCCGGTAAGAAAAACTTTACGGGTGGTATGCATTCACGGGGACACTAGAGAGTACCCGCTCATCACGTTGTCTATCTCCTCAGCATGTGGCACTGTTACTCAAGAGGTGGGGGTGATAAAGAACTTGGTGCATGATGTTATAATAGGACGAGACTGTCCATTGTTTACAAAACTGTGGGAACAAGGAGAACAGTTCAGAGACTGGGGAGAAACTAGCCCCCCTGTTCCTGCTGCTGAGAGGGATAACCCTGAACTGCCAAACGTTAATGTGGACCCAGATGGGGAAAATGCTAATGATTGGGTTAATGGTGATGAAAGTAGTGTTGATACTATTGAGGATGTCAAGATATGTGGTCCACAGACCTACCAAAACACTAAGGGGGAGGAGCCTTTCCCACTTCAGGTAATGCTGGGGGAAGAGGATGAGGAAGTGGCCTCTACCCCTGCGCTGCCGGATTTGGGTGTTCCCCATGGGGCATTTGGGACTGCTCAGATGCAGGACCCCACTTTGGCCCATGCACGGGAACAAGTGGTAGTAGTAAATGGGGTTCCCCAAGAGCCAGGTGCGAATGAGAGGTGGCCACACTTTGCAATATATAATGAGTTGCTGTATCGGGTTACCAAGGAGAGAGAAAATGTGGTAGAGCAATTGTTGGTACCCCAACAATATAGACGAAAGGTTCTGGACCTGGCCCATAACGATGTGTTAGGGGGACACCTGGGAGTTGAAAAAACGGAGGCACGGATCACCGACCGGTTTTACTGGCCAGGTCTGAAAGCAGAGGTAAAGAGATACTGTACCTCTTGTCCGACCTGTCAGTTGACCGCTCCGGTGACTCATTTTCGGAGCCCTTTGGTCCCTCTGCCCATAATTGAGGTCCCATTCGAGAGGATAGCCATGGATATAGTGGGTCCCTTGGTAAAGTCAGCTCGAGGTCACTCCTACATATTGGTGATTCTTGACTATGCCACCCGATATCCTGAGGCGCTACCCCTGCGGAATACCTCCTCAAAGGCCATTGCCCGGGAATTATTCCAGATGTTTACACGGACTGGTTTCCCCAAGGAAATACTCACAGACCAGGGTACCCCGTTTATGTCAAGGGTTATGGCCGATGTGTGTAAGCTGTTCCGGATTAAACAGCTACGCACATCGGTCTACCATCCCCAAACGGACGGGTTGGTGGAACGCTTTAATAAGACCCTTAAATCTATGCTCAAGAAAGTGGTACAAAGGGATGGGAAAGATTGGGACTGCCTGTTACCAGCTCTCCTGTTTGCTATCCGGGAAGTGCCCCAGGCCTCCACGGGTTTTTCGCCCTTTGAGTTGGTATATGGGCGGAGACCTCGCGGACTTCTTGACGTGGTTAAAGAGGAGTGGGAAAGTGAACCTGTTCAGCATAAGAGTGTCCTGGAATATGTCTCCCAAATGCAGGAAAGGATCCAAACCGTGATGCCGCTAGTCAAAGAGCATTTGCAAAAAGCCCAGGAGGCTCAACGACGGGTCTATAACAGGGCTGCTAAAATAAGGCACTTCCAAGTGGGGGATCGAGTAGCGGTGCTAATTCCCACTGTGGAAAGTAAGTTCTTAGCCAGGTGGCAAGGACCCTTTGAAGTTGTGGAAAAAGTGGGAGAGGTCAATTATAGAGTCCACCAGCCAGGCAAGAGGAAACCGTATCAAATATATCATGTCAACTTGTTAAAGCCCTGGACAGACAGGGAACCGGTGACCTCCCTGGCTAGTGCAAGGCTTGAGCCACAGGTTGGGGTGGAGAGTGTCCAAGTAGCAAATACCCTATCTAAATACCAAAGTCAGCAGGCAAAGGAGTTCTTGCAGAGAAATAAAGAGAAGTTTTCAGACTTGCCGGGGCTAACTAGTATCATAGAGCATGATATTATCACGGAACCTGGAGTCAAAGTTTTTGTCAGGCCCTACCGCATCCCAGAGGCTCAAAGGAAGGCCGTTTCAGAGGAAGTAAAGAAGATGCTGGACCTGGAGATCATTGAGGAATCGCAGAGTGAGTGGTCGAGCCCGATTGTGTTGGTACCAAAGCCCAACGGGACTCTGCGATTCTGCAATGATTTCCGGAAGCTTAATGAAGTTTCACGGTTTGATGCCTACCCCATGCCCCGGGTAGATGAACTTATTGAGAGACTAGGTCCAGCTAGGTATATCACAACATTAGACCTTACCAAGGGGTATTGGCAAATCCCATTAACTAAGGCTGCTAAAAAGAAAACTGCTTTTTCTACTCCAGAGGGGAGTTTTCAGTACAAAAGAATGCCTTTTGGACTGCAAACTGCTCCAGCCACGTTCCAGCGAGCAATGGATAGGATTTTACGACCTCATCGGGAGTATGCCTCAGTGTACTTGGACGACATAGTCATTTTTAGCAGAGACTGGGAGTCACACTTGCCCAAGGTCCAGGCAGTACTGGACTCTCTCTGGAAAGAGGGGTTTACAATAAACCCTGAAAAATGTGCTTTGGGAATGGAGGAGGTGAAATACCTGGGCTATATTGTGGGTAGAGGGGTGGTGAAACCTCAGGTCAGCAAGGTAGAGGCTATAAAGAGTTGGCCCCGCCCCCTCACAAAAAAGCAGGTACGTGCATTCCTGGGCATGGTGGGATACTACAGGAGGTTCGTACCCAACTTTGCCACATTGGCGGCTCCATTGACCGATCTGACTAAGGGTCGGAAATCGGTCATGGTGGAGTGGAATGCAGACACTGAGAAGGCTTTTTTGGTGCTCAAGTCAGCACTGTGCCAACACCCTGTCTTGATAGCGCCCAATTTTTCAGAAGAGTTTGTTGTCCAAACTGATGCTTCCGATGTAGGATTGGGAGCTGTGTTGTCACAGGTTGTTTGTGGTGAGGAACACCCAGTAGTCTTCCTCAGTAGAAAGTTGACACCAGCGGAGAAAAACTACGCTATTATTGAAAGAGAGTGTCTGGCCATTAAGTGGGCTCTGGATTCCCTCAGGTATTACCTCTTGGGGAGGAAGTTTAGGCTCATTTCTGATCATGCCCCTTTAACATGGATGAGGCAGGGTAAAGGGACTAATGCCAGGATTACACGTTGGTTCCTGGCGCTCCAAGAATTTAAGTTTGTAGTGGAGCATAGGCCCGGGAGACTGCATCAAAATGCAGATGCCCTCTCCCGAGTCCATTGTTTGAGCTCCACTGTTGCCTCCACCTCCTTGGCGTTGGGGCACAGGGGGGGGATATGTACAGGACGCCATGGCTGGGTCCTGGAAGGACGTTATATTTCCCCTCTGTTTGGACTGTGGTGCCTTTAAGGGAATGGAAAGGGTTAACGCACCTGTGTAAGGAAGTAGTTTAAAGCAGACAGGAAGTGCAGGTGAGAGTGAAGGAGTGTAGGAGAGTCCAATGCATGGTGAATGGTGGACAAGGAAAGCTGTGGAAGCTATGAAAAGCTATGAAAAGCTGTGAAAGGACTTGGCAGTGTCCTGCCTAAAAACCTGCTACTGAAGGACTTACCTGGAAGGACTGTTTAACTGCGATAGCAGTTCTGAGCTGTACAAGTCGGTGAGACTGTTATTTGTTTTGTTTTTGCTGCTGCTAAGCCATTTAAGTTTAATAAACCTCAGTTTTGATTTAAGAAGCCTGTGTCCTGCGATCAAGCTGGTCCCCCAAACATTACACAAGCTAAGATAGAACGGCGCAAGCCGGCCTATCTTAGCTTTGTTTAAGTGTATCTCTGTTTGAGAATACACTTAAACAAACGCCGCCGTACATTCAGAGTTAGGCCGGCTTATCTACTGATAAGCCGGCCTAACTCTTTGTGAATCTACCTATGTGATTTTAGTACTTTAACAACAGTAATCTATCCCAGAGCAGGAAGTCGCAGCCCACATCAGAGGGCTCCACGGGCCACATGTGGCCCCCGGGCCACTGGTTGGGCACCCCTGGCCTCAGTTGATCCTGATATTCAATAATGATGCCAAGCAATGTTTTATACGCTTCTACCAATAATTTGTGAGTCTTGTCAGTGTGCGTACATAGTACAGCTAAGCATTAGGGTGTGCACCCCAAAACTCAAACACGTGTGTGTGTTTATATTTATATATATATATATATATATATATATATATATATATATATATATATATACATACACACACAATCTTTTAAATAATTGTAAACAAACATTTTTAAAAGTTTCAATACATTTTACATCTTATGAAAGAAAGAAAGAAAGAAAGAGGGTTGAGAGAGCGAGAGAGAGAGAGAAAGGGGGTTGAGAGAGAGAGAGGGTTGAGAGAGAGAGAGAGAGAGAGGGGGGGGGGAGGGAGAGAGAGAGAGAGAGAAAGAAAGAGGGGAGAGAGAGTAGAGAGAGAGAGAGATTGACAAAACACAGTGGGTCCCCCTTGTCTCATGTGCCCATACACTTCTGAACAATAAATGCCACTGGCTCCCGGGCAGTGGCGGCTGGTGCTCCATTTTTTTGGAGCACCAGCCCCCCCAATGTCATTCACAGACAATGTGACCTGCATTTAGACAGGGATAGATTGGATAGGACAGAGACAGATAAAGAGATAGATAGATAATCAGATAGACAGATAGATAATTAGATAGACAGATAGATAGACAGACAGACAGACAGACAGACAGACAGATAGATAGATAGATAGTCAGACAGATAATTAGATAGATAAATAGTCAGATAGATATATAGATAATCAATCTATCTATCTATCTGATTATCTATATATCTATCTAATTATCTGTCTGATTATCTATCTATCTATCTGACAGATAATCAGATAGATAATCAGATAGATAATCAGATAGATAATCCGACAGATAATTAGATAGATAATCAGATAGATAGATAATCAGATAGATAAATATATAGATAGATAGATAGATAGATAGATAATCAGATAGATGGATAATCAATCAATCTATCTATCTATCTGATTATCTATCTATCTATCTATCTATCTATCTATCTATCTATCTATCTATCTATCTAATTATCTGTCTGACTATCTATCTATCTATCTATCTATCTGACAGATAATTAGATAGATAGATAGATAGATAGATAATCAGATAATTAATCAGATAGATAGATAGATAGATAATCAGACAGATAATTAGATAGATAATCAGATAGATAGATAGATAGATAATCAGATAGACAGATAGATAATTAGATAGACAGACAGACAGACAGATAGAAAGATAGATAGATAGATAGATAGATAGATAGATAGATAGATTATCTATCTATCTAATTATCTATCTATCTATCTATCTATCTATCTATCTATCTATCTGATTATCTATCTATCTATCTGATTATCTATCTGATTATCTGTCTGATTATCTATCTATCTATCTGATTAACTATCTGATTATCTATCTATCTATCTATCTATCTATCTATCTATCTATCTATCTATCTATCTAATTATCTGTCAGATAGATAGATAGATAGATAGATAGATAGATAGTCAGACAGATAATTAGATAGATAGATAGATAGATAATCAGATAGATAGATAGATAATCAATCTATCTATCTATCTGATTATCTATCTATCTATCTAATTATCTGTCTGATTATCTAATTATCTATCTGTCTATCTAATTATCTGTCTGATTATCTATCTATCTATCTGACAGATAATTAGATAGATAGATAGATAGATAGATAGATAATCAGATAGATATATAGATAATCAGACAAAAAATTAGATAGATAATCAGATAGATAGATAGATAATCAGATAGACAGATAGATAATTAGATAGACAGACAGACACACAGATAGATAGATAGATAGATAGATAGATAGATAGATAGATAGATAGATAGATAGATAGATAGATAATTAGATAGATAATCAGATAAATAGATAGATAGATAGATTGATTATCTATCCATCTATCTATCTATTTATCTAATTATCTATCTATCTATCTATCTATCTATCTATCTATCTATCTATCTGTCTGTCTAATTATCTATCTGTCTATCTGATTATCTATCTATCTGATTATCTATCTACATATCTGTCAGATTATCTATCTAATTATCTGTCTGATTATCTATCTACCTATCTGATTATCTATCTATCTATCTATCTATCTATCTATCTATCTATCTAATTATCTGTCAGATAGATAGATAGATAATCAGACAGATAATTAGATAGATAGATAGATAA